>NC_090646.1:104519558-104761145 GCF_040937935.1 Hyperolius riggenbachi | reverse complement strand
GGGGTCACTTGTGGGGTTCCTATACTGCCCTGGCATTTTAGGGGCCCTAAACCGTGAGGAGTAGTCTTGAACCCAAATGTCTCAAAATGACCTGTGAAATCCTAAAGGTACTCATTGGACTTTGGGCCCCTTAGCACAGTTAGGCTGCAAAAAAGTGTCACACATGTGGTATCGCCGTACTCAGAAGAAGTAGTATAATGTGTTTTGTGGTGTATTTTTACATATAACCATGCTGGGTGGGAGAAATATCTCTGTAAATGACACATTTTTGATTTTTTTTACACACAATTGTCCATTTACAGAGAGATTTCTCCCACCCAGCATGGGTATGTGTAAAAATACACCACAAAACACATTATACTACTTCTCCTGAGTATGGCGATACCACATGTGTGACACTTTTTTGCAGCCTAGGTGCGCTAAGGGGCCCAACGTCCTATTCACAGGTCATTTTGAGGCATTTGTTTTCTAGACTACTCCTCACGGTTTAGGGCCCCTAAAATGCCAGGGCAGTATAGGAACCCCACAAGTGACCCCATTTTAGAAAGAAGACACCCCAAGGTATTCCGTTAGGGGTATGGTGAGTTCATAGAAGATTTTATTTTTCTCACAAGTTAGTGAAAAATGACACTTTGTGAAAAAAACAATAACAATCCAATTTCCGCTAACTTTTGACAAAAAATAAATATTCTATGAACTCATCATACACCTAACAGAATACCTTGGGGTGTCTTCTTTCTAAAATGGGGTCACTTGTGGGGTTCCTATACTGCCCTGGCATTTTACGGGCCCAAAACTGTGAGTAGTCTGGAAACCAAATTTCTCAAAATGACTGTTCAGGGGTATAAGCATCTGCAAATTTTGATGACAGGTGGTCTATGAGGGGGCAAATTTTGTGGAATCGGTCATAGCAGGGTGGCCTCTTAGATGACAGGATGTATTGGGCCTGATCTGATGGATAGGAGTGCTAGGGGGGTGACAGGAGGTGATTGATGGGTGTCTCAGGGGGCGGTTAGAGGGGAAAATAGATGCAATCAATGCACTGGGGAGGTGATCGGAAGGGGGTCTGAGGGGGATCTGAGGGTTTGGCCGAGTGATCAGGAGCCCACACGGGGCAAATTAGGGCCTGATCTGATGGGTAGGTGTGCTAGGGGGTGACAGGAGGTGATTGATGGGTGTCTCAAGGTGTGATTAGAGGGGGGAAATAGATGCAAGCAATGCACTGGCGAGGTGATCAGGGCTGGGGTCTGAGGGCGTTCTGAGGTGTGGGCGGGTGATTGGGTGCCCGCAAGGGGCAGATTAGGGTCTAATCTGATGGGTAACAGTGACAGGTGGTGATAGGGGGTGATTGATGGGTAATTAGTGGGTGTTTAGAGGAGAGAATAGATGTAAACAATGGATTTGGGAGGTGATCTGATGTCGGATCTGCGGGCGATCTATTGGTGTGGGTGGGTGATCAGATTGCCCGCAAGGGGCAGGTTAGGGGCTGATTGATGGGTGGCAGTGACAGGGGGTGATTGATGGGTGGCAGTGACAGGGGGTGATTGATGGGTGATTGACAGGTAATCAGTGGGTTATTACAGGGGAGAACAGATGTAAATATTGCACGGGCGAATTGATAAGGGGGGGGTCTGAGGGCAATCTGAGCGTGTGGGCAGGTGATTGGGTGCCCGCAAGGGGCAGATTAGGGTCTAATCTGATGGGTAACAGTGACAGGTGGTGATAGGGGGTGATTGATGGGTAATTAGTGGGTGTTTAGAGGAGAGAATAGATGTAAACAATGGATTTGGGAGGTGATCTGATGTCGGATCTGCGGGCGATCTATTGGTGTGGGGGGGTGATCAGATTGCCCGCAAGGGGCAGATCAGGGGCTGATTGATGGGTGGCAGTGACAGGGGGTGATTGACGGGTGATTGACAGGTGATTGACAGGTGATTGACAGGTGATTGACAGGTGATCAGGGGGGATAGATGCATACAGTACACGGGGGGGGGGGGGGTCTGGGGGGGGTCTGGGGAGAATCTGAGGGGTGGGGGGGTGATCAGGAGGGAGTAGGGGGCAGATTAGGGACTTAAAAAAAAAATAGCGTTGACAGATAGTGACAGGGAGTGATTGATGGGTGATTAGGAGGGTGACTGGGTGCAAACAGTGGTCTGGGGGGTGGGCAGGGGGGGGTCTGAGGGGTGCTGTGGGCGATCAGGGGGCAGGGGGGGGGGAAATCAGTGTGTTTGGTGCAGACTAGGGTGGCTGCAGCCTGCCCTGGTGGTCCCTCGGACACTGGGACCACCAGGGCAGGAGGCAGCCAGTATAATAGGCTTTGTATACATTACAAAGCCTATTATACACTGTTGCAGCGGCGATCCGGATGCCAGTAACCCGCCGGCGCTTCCGAACGGCCGGCGGGTTACGGCGAACGGGGGGCGGAGCCAGTCCCCGGCGGCTGATCGCGTCACGAATGACGCGATCGCCGCATAGCCACTCCCGCAGCCGCCCCCGCCGATGGGCGTATTGCGGTCGTTTGGGCCCAGACTTTGCCGCCGCCCATCGGCTGGGGGCGGTCGTTATGTGGTTAAACGAAAAACAGTACAATCTTTTTTAAAACATTATTTTTAAACGAAAAACAGCACAATATTTTTTCAAACATTATTAATGCTTATCACAGGGGGTCTTAGGTTTAGGCACCACCAGGGGGGTCTTAGGGTTAGGCACCACCAGGGGGGTCATAGGGTTAGGCACCACCAGGGGGTCTTAGGGTTAGGCACCACCAGGGGGGTCTTAGGGTTAGGCACCACCAGGGGGGTCTTAGGGTTAGGCACCACCAGGGGGGTCTTAGGTTTAGGCACCACCAGGGGGTCTTAGGTTTAGGCACCACCAGGGGGGTCTAAGGGTTAGGGGTAGGTACAGGGAGGGTTCTGTATGAGAGTAGGGTTAGGTATAGCTTTAGTAAAATTCCTATTAATCTTTTATAAAACGTTATTATACATTTCACTTTTTAAACAGGGAAGATTAACGTTTTTACAATTGTCGATTTTATACACATTATTTAATGTTTTATAACTTTATAAAACATTATTTTTAAACGATATATAGCACAATTTTTTTAAACGTTATTAATGCTTATCGTTTAAAACCCTGCGCCCTTTTTTCCCGACGCCTTTTTTTAACGTACGCAGATCTCTCTGTAATTAGATTCGATCAGAGAGGAATTTGTCTCTTGTTCAAATCTGGCCAATCATCATCACTAGATGTATGACATTTAGCCTTTTTATTCACGTGCACCATACCTGCATCTTCAGTCTAACGTGGGGGAGGTGTTTGCCTTTATTCAGAGGGGGGACATGAAACAAGCAGCAACTATTTCATGCACCGTCCTCCAGGATGAAATTTCATACACAGAAATAGACCCGATCTGCTTACTCCTCTATTCCTTTTCATCATAATAAAACATCCATTTATTTACCCTGTGACCATTACTTACTAAAATTGTTTTACATCCACTCTCCCATTGCTTGACATACACAGACAACACACTCTCATCTTTTAGGCTCCTATAAACAATATCCAATAGCAATTTACGTCAATTGCACATACACTACAATTTTTATACTATCCTATCACTTCCACCTTCTTTCTCCTACTCTATTCAGCTACAACATTACTATTTACTACTCAGCATCTATAGCTCATCCCGGCTGCAACTAACATCAGTTAGAAAAAAAATAAAAAAAGTTGGGGGAGGAGGGTGTAATAACCTTCGCTGTGGGTGTGTTTTCAACGGCTGGGATGAAGAAAAGAAAAATTTGCTAATCCTGCCAGGAGTAAACAGGAATCCTCTTACACTGCATATGGCATTTTTTACAGCACCTCCCTGACAGGGTTTAGGAGATTTATTGGTCAATAATTTTTTTCTATACACCTTAATCACTGTCATAAAACTACTTTTTAGGGAAGGTTTTTTCTCCTTACAGTTCCTCTTTAGGGAACACTTTAATAAATCAGATGTGGTCAATAGCAGGAAGTATGTAAGCAGTAACTAGGACTGTAGTTTAGATGAATTAGCAGAGAACTAACTGTATAAAACTTAAAGGAATACTATCGATACCCAAGTGTTCTAAAATGACAATGTACAAATAATGTCTAAGTAGCTGTGTAAACATTTTCCTACTTTTCATGTTAAATATCAGAGGCAAAAGCTTTAATTTATTGAGTGTAGGATTTAGCTATATTGGGATAAATCAATTGCAGAAGGGGTGTCTGCTTCAATGCACAGCCAGTGTTTCATATCAGACTACAGAATATTTTTCTCTGAAAGCAAAAACAGTATGAAAAGCTGTGACCATTACAAATGTTCATAACAAGTTTCCTCTGCTCTCTTCAGGCACTTCAGTCAGAAACACAGGACACAGAAGCTGCAGCTGTTGCTCTCTCTCTCTCTCTCTCTCTCTCTCTCTCTCTCTCTCTCTCTCTCTCTCTCTCTCTCTCTCTCTCTCTCCTCTCTCTCTCTCTCTCTCTCTCTCTCTCTCTCTCTCTCTCTCTCTCTCTCTCTCTCTCTCTCTCTCTCTCTCTCCTCTCTCTCTCTCTCTCTCTCTCTCACACAGAGTTACACACATGGTTAACTGATCAAGTGTGAGGGGAATTTTCCCTTCCCTAATGGTTCATTCTGCCCTCAGTTTTGGCATCAGTAAAGTTTGAAAGTATTTTGATAACAGTAAACAAAGAGGTTGCTAGTGAAATGTATACACCAGTACTTAGCAGCACTTCCCAAACAATTCCTAATTGAAAAAAATATGTAAATCGATAGTGTTCCTTTAATTAAGCTGTTGAAATTCCTAATGGAATATATCCCTCATATTATAAATAAAACTGTTCAGCAAACCAGCAACTGGCAACAGAGATCAAGCATCCCTAGTTTGGAGGTTTGTTCATTAGTAAAACTATAGCAGATAACTAATAGTCAAGGCCCTTAATAACTCAGATATGATCAGTAGCAATTAGCTGGTAACTTATAACAGGGCCTATAGTTTAGAGGCTTAAGGGGCCCATACACCTAACGATTTTCCCGCCGATATACAGCAGATTCGATCACTGTGATCGAATCTGCTGTGAAATCATTGCGCAAATGCTGACAGAACGATCGATTTCCGTCCAAAATCATCATCCATATGGAAGATTTTGCTCGATCGCTGGTGGGTCGGGAGTGCATCGATAGCAGCGTTCAAATGTCCAACCGACGCTAGCGGCAATACAATCCCTGGTCTCCGCTGTCTTCTTCTCCGTTGGGCTCTGGGTTCCGGCTGACTTCACTTCCTGTCCCGACAGGAAGTTTAAACAGTAGAGCGCCCTCTACTGTTTCAAGTTCCCCGGCAGGAAGTTCAGTGAAGCTGGAGCCGAGCGCGGAGAAGAAGACAACGGAGACCAGGGGACTCGCGCCGGCCAGATCAGGTAATATATGCAGGGGGGGGGGGGGGCGGCAGCTTCACAGATGGTGAATCGATTTCATGCTGAAATCGATTCACAATCTGTTTGCAGTAAAGGCAGCCATACGATCCCTCTCTAATCAGATTTGATCAGAGAGGGATCAATCTGTTGGTCGATCTGATGGCAAATCGACCAGTGTATGGCCACCTTTAGGGGTATTAGCTTCGCCACTTGTCTGTCTTGGTGACAACAACCACAATCAGTCTAGGATGTTTTAAGTGCTATATGGATCCCAGGCAGACTTATTGGCAGACCCTGCACAACCCCCGACCAGATAAGGACATGGACAATTTGCTGCTGACATCCCTACATGTTGGGAAGCTCACACACACAAACATGTGTCCAGGACTCTATCTGCTATTGTAAACTTCCAAAACAAATATCCCAACATGATGGAACTCTATAGGTTGCAGTTGCAGTGCAAACTACAAAAGAGAAGTCAAAGAGTCCATGGTGAAGGTTGAATGGGCAGCAATTTAACCACAAGCTCTGCAGCTGGTGGGAAACGACCCGCAATCGCCGGTGTGAACCAGCCCTAAATAATCATATTCAATACTGAGCAGCAGTAGGGATATTATGGAGTTCAAAACCCAAGTGCAGTAATATTTAACGCTTTCATTTTTCAGTATACAAAAGGGGATAGGAATGTTGGGGGGCTGGAGAAGAAAAATATTGTTTGTTTTCCCACTGGAGAGATTGTTTTGGGAATCCTGTCTGTAGGACCTCCATAGTAGTATCTGAGATAACATGACAGAGCACTTACTGCTTCTGGAAGATCTTCAAACTCTCCTTCCTTTACCTCTGCGATAGTTGGATTTCCTCTAAGGTCCTATAGGGAAAAAAGTAATTGTGACAATGTATGCATGTGCACAAACAGTTATTAGACAGCTGAAAGAAAAAACTTGTAGACAAGTCTCACTGACCTCAGTTCCTAGCAGTCATACATTCTGTCATTTGAACTACTTAAAGTGGATCCGAGATAAACTTTTACTCATTGCATAATTGTGTTCCTTTCATATACCGGTAGTTTATAGGGCATTCCTCAAGCCAAATACTTTTTTTGTTTTGTTTTAATACTCCAATTCCCTTTAAACTAAACAAGCCTCATCCAGAGCTTTTCAGAGAGCCTTGGCACTCAGTCCCAGGTAGCAGGGGCTTATGGGAGCTCAGTCTGGGCAAAAGGAGGAGGAGGTTACTAGCCATTGATTTCAGAGGCAGAGGGGAGGAGGGAGGAGGAGAGGGGACTGAATTTACACACAGGCAAGCTGATAGCATCTCCAGCCCTCCGCCTGTGACAATGTGACAAACAGAACATGGCTGCCCTCATTGTATCGCTAGCAATAAATAATCATAAACTTTTAAAGATGTTTGCAGCTAGATTTGCTGTGTAAACTTTAGATAAGCTATATAGACAAGTTATTTGTTATAGTTACTTTTGCATCTCGGATCTGCTTTAAGCACGAACATAAGTTTGGGCATACTTTTTTTGTAGTCAACATTTTCAGCCCACTCTCCCGTGGTAATTCAAGTTTACTTCTAAACTTCCAGTGGTTGGGGAAAAGTAAGCTCATGTGCCATGCTGTACCAAACTTGTGGCCCCCTGCCAATACACACATGCTAGTCTCCAGACTAAAGGGGCCCATACACTCAGCCGATTTTCTGGCCGACCAATCGATCCCGATCGATCAATCGATCGATCGCAAATCGGTTGGCCAATCGACCGATCGTTGGCCGATTTCGATCGATTTCGATGGATTTCCATCGAACTGGCAGGGTGGAAAATTTAGGTCTATCTGATGAGATTGCTTATCAGTTTGCATTTGCCTTAATGTAAATCTGATGGCAAAAAAATGCAGTCAGATCGAATTTCAATAGATTTCAAACTGAAATCTATTTGAATTCTATCCTGGTAAAAAATGTTCTAAAAATGCATCAGATAGATCATCAGATGCATTTCTTATCTATCTGCTGCCAATCTGACGAGTGTATGGGCACCTTAAGTCAGCAAGGTCCAATCCTCTGCAGGCAAACTATAAACTACTCCTTCTAACAATCATAATGTTATAAACCTCACAGACAGCAGAGCTGGTGACCACTCTGTACAGCACATACAGGAGATGAGACAGCAAGTATCAAACAATGGTGTTTATTCAGCAAGTGCAAAAATATATACAACAGTGAATAATTATTCCACATACACACCACAATGGCTAAATACTATCAGTGACAGGACTATATACACTATATACAGATCCGAGAATGCAGTACCACATCATTATCAAGGAAAAGTCAAGTCAAGACAAGCACAAAATCACAAACCAGGAGAGCAATACAGTACAAAATCAGAATCCAGAGACAAGGTAAAGAAACAGGCAAGAGGTCAGACCGGGAAATCGGGAACAGGCAATGGGACCAGGAGTTCAGGCAGCTAGCAGCAAGCAGAGGCCTATAGAACTGAAGCTCTGGCAAAGTGTGTAGCAGGGTGGAGTCTTCAAATAGGCTCACTGCAGCTGACTGCATAATTGCAGAGAAAGTCCTGCTGAGGACATCTGGTGGTGAGTAGTGGATATGCAAGATAGTCCAAGATGCCATCCACAGGTAGGACATGGAATCACAAGGTTTGCTAACACATAATCTCTACAAATGACAGGCTAGGCAAAAAGCTGCTGTTTTAGAGCTCATGGGAAGTCCTTCCTTGGGTGAACCCAAGGTGACCCGAGACATGGTTAAGGGTGAGAAGTCAGGAAAGTGAAACAAGTATAGGCAATGTATCCTTGGGTGAAATAGATTGTTACAGCATGAGGCAATATAGACTTTGTCCCACGCATGTGTAATTTGGGTGCTGGCAATAGCTGGACCCCTAATTACAGATCCCCCCCCCCCCCCCCCGAGTTGCTATGACTTGGAGGAGTAGTAATTTTTAACACCTCCGTAATTTCAGGGGCAGCAGGGTGAGTCGTCATTTGGCTTTCCCTATGCCAAACTCACCGGCAACTATTCCATATGTACACATTTGAAGGTCTGTCAGTCCCTGCAGGCATATGATGGGAGAGAGTATCAAAACAGGTGTGTGCGGTGCATTTGGAAAGACGAAGAGCTGGGAGCATGGAGTATAATAGCATAGTCATACAGTGTACAGTGAATGGATGTGATTGGACTTATGTCCATTTGCAGAGTTGTGCTATCGTGTTTATGTTGCCTCAGTCAATTGTGAGTTAATAAGAAAGGTGAGTTAATTCAACAGTAAAGCGTTGTGAATCAGCCCCGGTGTTCCTTCTTTTCTACAACATCTTAAACAGGCTGAGGAGAACGATGGGAAGATCTTGTGCAACCTGGAAGGAGTGTTGTGCCACCTCAAGATTTTACTAGAGTATCTTTCAAAATTTTAGATCTATTCACAATTCCCATGTTCCTCCCATATAGCAGTCCAGGATTTAGAGCTGATAGAGAATCCCATTTCTCTCTACCATGCTTGAGTAGTGGGCCTTGCTAAAATCACTTGTATGATATCAGACCCTGGTTAACTCAGCATCAAAAGTTGCTTGGACTGTTAAATGCTGGAGATAAATTAGGCTTTCACCATAAATAAAATTCTAGAGCGAGATCTACTGGCTGAATTAAATTAAAGGGGCACTATGGCTAATTTCTTCATTATAAGTCCCTTTAACATAAATATTTGTATGTGTAGCAATGTTAATGGCAGGTATTGTGACTGATGAAAAGGATTTTTTACACTGCCAGTAGCTTCATTAGAGGGAGGGGGATGTGACAGCAACACGAAAAACAGTTACAGATGCTTCCTATTAAACAATGGTTTATGCTGATTTGGTGTCAGTAAGGTAAATCTTCCCGATGTGACTCCTTAGCTATATATGTGTACTGGCAGTGTAAAAAATCCTTTTCATCAGTCACAATACATGAAATTGTCATTGCTACACATACAAATATTTATGTTAAAGGGACTTAAAATGAAGAAATTAGCCATAGGGCCCTTTTAAGAATTTTTTTTTAACCACAGGGCAAACATAGCACTTACTATTGTGTTCTTAGCCAACCCCACACAGAAAAAGATAAGTGAGACCTAAGGGATATCAAGGAGGCCAGATTAAGGTCTTCCTCATATTTTAAGAGTATCCAGCATAATGTCCTACATAACAAGTGCACCTATTGTCTCTATATACTGTATAACAAATAAATTGCTATGACTTCTTTCATAATAAGTGAAGCCACCATCATCCCCATATACAAGTAGCCAGACGAAGGCTGCAAGGCCGAAAGCTTGCTTATTTTTATTCATTTTTAGTTAGCATATAAATGGTATCATCCTGGTTTAAAACTTCTTGCATATACAAGTAGAGCAGTGGCCATAATGGGTAATTAAATTACAAGCATCTGTCCTGCATGATGTACTTCTGCAGCAATGGCACTGTGATCTGTAAGGTCTGGTTCATACTACAAGCACTTTTGTAAGCGCCGGCGATTTGAAAAGCTCTTGCTAATGTAATGCTATGAGTGATTTTTTAAAAAGATTACATCACTCAAGTGAGAACACACACATAGCATTACATTAGCGAGAGCTTTTCAAATCACTGGAGCTTGTAGTGTAACCCAGGCATTAAAGGGATACTGTAGGGGGTCGGGGGAAAATGAGCTGAACTTACCCGGGGCTTCTAATGGTCCCCCGCAGACATCCTGTGTTGGCGCAGCCACTCCCCAATGCTCCGGCCCCGCCTCCGGTTCACTTCTGGAATTTCTGACTTTAAAGTCAGAAAACCACTGCGCCTGCGTTGCCGTGTCCTCGCTCCCGCTGATGTCACCAGGAGTGTACTGCGCAGACACAGACCATACTGGGCCTGCGATGTGCGCTCTTGATGACATCAGCGGGATCGAGGACACGGCAACGCAGGCGCAGTGGTTTTCTGACTTTAAAGTCAGAAATTCCAGAAGTGAACCGGAGGCGGGGCCGGAGCATCGGTGAGCGGCTGCGCGGGCACAGGATGTCTGCGGGGGACCATTAGAAGCCCCGGGTAAGTTCAGCTCATTTTCCCCCGACCCCCCTACAGTATCCCTTTAAAATAATTACAGTACTTTAGATTTCTGTCAGATTACCTGGGGGAGTTTCATCTTTTTGTCTTCTCCTGGTGTTCTGGTATTCTCTGCTGTCAGCAGTAGAAGTAGATTTAAAAGAAAACTTTTTCCAACATCTGTTATTGGGAAGCAAAATTGCAACGTTATATCTAAGACATACGTATCAAGGCTGAATGATGCTGATTTGCTAAAACACGTTTGTTGTGCACAAAAGTGA
The DNA here is from genome assembly GCF_040937935.1 of Hyperolius riggenbachi. Lineage (NCBI taxonomy): Eukaryota > Metazoa > Chordata > Amphibia > Anura > Hyperoliidae > Hyperolius > Hyperolius riggenbachi. Next base: position 104,750,362 of record NC_090646.1, on the reverse strand, counting down.
TATTGTGTTAGAGCCCAACTTAACCCAAAACAACATACCTTCTAATAAGTAATCAGGCTGATAAGGACATACAAACAGTATAGAAGCCCATAAGGACAAAATGCCTTTTTCAAGGGTTACATGAGTTTGACAAGTTACACTGCAGCTCACTTTCTATACTCTCAGGATAACAGTTCAAAAGAGATACAGCGCTCACCACCCTTTCGCTACAGTAAAAATGTGTGCAGCTGGCTGCCAGATATAGGTGAGAACCAAAGGAATCCACTTATAACAACAGAAATTTAAATGTAGCAGCGTGTCCACTTAGGCCCGGTTCACACTTGCGGTGGCCCTCCGGAATCGCCGTGCCGGAGCCGCACCGCCTGCAGAACGGACGGAACGGACGCACGGCATAGCAATTAAAGCCTATGCGTCCGTTCACATGGGTCCGTTCTGCAGAACCGGAGCCGGACCGGATCCGGGCCGGATCCGGACTCCGGCCTCCGTTCCAACATGCGCTATTTTTTCATCCGGCCCCTCCGGCAGCCGTATCCGGGGCGGAGCCGGACTGCACCATCCGGCCAATACAAACAAATGGGAACCGGAGGCCGCACAACACACTGGCTGAGAAATCCGGATGTTCTACCCCACTTCCTATGCGGATTTTTGCGGCGATATTGGCTGGGGACACCTGGGCAAGCATTTTGGAGTGGAGCAGCACGAGCTGGAGATGTTGGCAGGATGTTGGCAGCATGTTGGAGGTGGAGGTGAGTGCTAAACAGCAGAGGGCCTGATTCCACAGGTCCCCCTTCTGCTGACCTCCCAGACCCCAACATTTATTTTTTTTTTTACGTTAACTTTGCCAAACGGATCCGGATCGCATCCTGATTACCACCTGATGCAACCTGACCGGATCCGGATCGGATCCGGATCAGAACCGTACGGTTCCGATCCGGATCCGGTCCGGATCCGGTCAGGTCATCCGGTCCGTTTGGCAAACAACCGCTAATGTGAACCGGGCCTTAGTCCGCTCAGTGTTGTTGCCTGTTCAGACACCTATGAGAGAGAGAAACATATGCACATAGCGCGTGATCCTTAATGCACAAGTACACCCTGTGTAGTCAATAACACACTGTGCAGGGGATTTCTGTCACCACATGCAGGTTGGGGGTCACACTCCCCCCTTCGTTTCCCTGCTCACCAAAAATATACTTGAAACAGGCACATCAACAATCACCGTCGGCTTGCTCTACAAGATATACAAAATCCGCCTCCACATAGCGTAAAAAACCTTCTTTAATATAAGTAAAATCAGACAGATCAATCAGTTGTGGCCACATGACACCATAAGTAAAAAGAATTGATGCCAGACTTTATTTTCCTCAATCCTTGCAGTGCATTGGAAACATCAGGGTATATTCACTAAAGATCGCTAAAAATTACATCCACAGATGATGCACATGAGGTTTACTGGCACTGAGCAAAGTACAGTCAATATACGTATGAAAATCACTCAGTGTTGTCCTCAATTAGTCCACCACCATACACCCCGTGAGAGAGAGAACTCACCCGGTCTCTATGACCACTGCTAGATTGGTCAGTTATGCTGGGAATACACGGTTCGTTTTTGCCTTCGTTTAAACCTTCGTTTCGATTGTGCCTTTTGTCCTTTTCGATCCCGAAATAATCGGTCATACGGTTAATATCACCACCCACGGTTTCGTTTTTTTTTTCGATTCTGATGGTTTCGTTTTTCCAATGATCGAAGGCTGCAAAGAAACGAAACGAAAATCCCTTTTTACAGGGACGGACTAGCATAAACGAATATATAATCGATCTGAACAGCCATCAAGCCTACCAATGGCTCGATTAGATGGATAAAGAGAGATAATATCAAACATGTTCGATCACTAGTCGTTCGTTTTTGGGGTCTATTAATCGAAACTATAATGAGATTATGACTATTTTCACATACGTTTTCAACACTCGATTCGTTTACCGAACGAATCGAAGGTTTAAACGAAGGCAAAAACGAACCGTGTATTCCCAGCATTAGCTTTCTACAGGTAATCCTGAAAGTTAAGCCTCTGGTGGTCTTGCTCCCCCTCACTCTTATGCAGATGTGGTTTAAAGTTGAGTTTTTTAATATTACCATTAAAAATACTTTTATTTTATCAGTTCATAATGACAAATACACACTGTAGCATTATTTCAGAATCAAATATCCTCACCATAAATTGTGATAGGAACACAATTTAAATTTTGTGATAAACAGTGGGAATAGCCAAATAAAATTTGTGGATTTTTTTTTATCAACAATAGCGCTTTTTATTTTTAAACTGGAGCTGGTAAAATTGAGAAATAATTAGTTTTTTCTATTTTTTTATTAAAATGCATAGAAAATAAAATCATTTGAGTGAAAAATGCCACACAATGAAGGCCTAGTTAGTCTTCATATAAAAATGATATATATTTCATTCAGATGTCATAGCTGATTAAAAAGGGACATAGCTAAAATGACAAAACTGCTCTGGTCATAAGGTGGAAACCAGGTCTGGACTCGGAGTGGTTAAAAGTGTATATAGTGTATAACAGGAATTTCCACTGCCATCATCGCTATGGGATTTGAGATAAAGTCAAAATAATTGCATACTAAATGCAACACTATGCAATTCTATTCTTTACATTTGTGTTTGATAATGTAACAAATTGGAAAAACAAAGGTATACCATCAAAAAAATTGCTTGAAAACCACATGGAACCACATGCAAAAATGCGTGTTGGAAAAAATTGCATTTCAGTGGAAAGGGGGACTAAGTGCCTCTCTGTGGGATAATTCCTTTGTTAATGTGGCTTGGTGAGCTCTGTTTTGTAGACTTGTACACACCCTGTGCCAATAATAAACAACCCCTTTTTAAACTCACATCAGTCTGAAAGATTATTTAATACTAGCTGGTCGCCCGGCGTTGCCCAAGTATGTAATTGGCTAGTGTTAGCTCTGCCCACTTTTTCTAATCCTAACACACAATTACTCAATGATGACCTAGTTTGTGAGCTTTGCGGTCTTTGGCATCACTAATTGGCATTGAAATGAAATAAATCTAATTGGCTGTGGCTCCACTCCTTTGAAAATCATTAGTTGAATTTTGATAAGCTTTTGTAGGCTCCACCCACTTTTCTGAATATTAATCCCAGTCACCCAGTGACCAACTGTGCAAGGTTTAAGAACCCTGCCATTGACAGACAGTGTAAGAATGGCTGCAGTTTACATTCTGGCAGTGAAATTTGTATTTTTCTCCACTCACTGATGTCCTAATGTTTCCAGGGTATGTATTTGGCTGCTGTTGGCTGTGGCCACTTTTTCTAACCCTAACACACAATTGTCAATAGTCATTGACCAAGTTTGTGAGATTTGTGGTCTTTGGCATGAATAATTTTCATTGAAATGAAACACATCTGATTCGCTGTTTGTGGCCCCACCCCTTTTCTAAATATTTAACCCCAGTCACCCAATGATCAACTGTACCAGGTTTGAGGCTTGTGCCATTAACAGTGCAAAAATGGCAGCAATTAAATATTTGCCTTGAAAATCAATAGGTGAATTGTGATTGGTTTTTGTAGGCTCCACCCACTTTTCTGAATATTAATCCAAGTCACCCAGTGACCAACTGTGCAAAGTTTTAGAACCCTACAATTAATAGTCTAAGAATGGCTGCAGTTTACATCTTCCCAGTGAAATTTGTGTTTGTCTCCGCCCACTGAAGACTCGGCATTGCCCAGGTATGTATTTGGCTGGTGTTGGCTCCGCCCACTTTTTCTAACCCTAACACAAAATTACTTAATGGCCAAGTTTGAGAGCTTTGCGGTCTTTGGCATCAATAATTTGCATTGAAATAAAATACATCTGATTGGCTGTGGCTCCACCCTTTTCTGAATTTGAACATCAATCACCCAATGGCCAACTGTACCAGGTACAGGTGATTAACAGTGCAAGAATGGCATCAATTAAATATTCCCCTTAAAGATTAATAGGTGGATTTTGATTTGCTTTTGTAGGCTCCACCCACTATTCTAAATATTAATCTCAGGCACCCAGTGACCAACTGTGCAAAGTTTGAGAACCCTACCATTAATAGTGTAAGAATTGCTACAGTTTACATTTTCTCAGTGAAATTTGTATTTGTCTCCGCCTACTGATGACCCAGCATTGCCCGATTATGTATTTGGCTGGTGTTGGCTGCACCCACTTTTCCTAACCCTAACACCCATTTACTCAATTACTCAATGACCAAGTTTGTGAGCTTTGCGGTCTTTGGCATCAATAACCTGCATTAAAATGAAACAAATCAGATTGGCTGTTTGGGGCTCCACCCCCTTATATAAATTTAAACCCCAGTCACGCAATGATTAACTGTACCAGGTTTGAGGCTTGAGTCATTAACAGTGCAAGAATGGCAGCAATGAAATATTCCCCTGAAAAATCAATAGGTAATTTTTGATTGTTTTTTGTAGGCTCCACCCACTTTTCTGAATATTAACCCCAGTCACCCAGTAACCAACTGTGCAAAGTAGTTTGAGAACCCTACCATTAACAGTGTAAGAATGGCTGCTGTTTACATTTCCCCAGTAAAATTTGTATTTGTCTCCGCCCACTTATGACCCTGCGTTGCCCGCTTATGTATTTGGCTGGTGTTGGCTGTGCCCACTTTCCTAGCCCTAACACACAATTAATCAATTACTCAATTACCAAGTTTGTGAGCTTTGCGGTGTTTGGCAACAATAATTTGCATTGGAATGAAACAAATCTGATTGGCTATTTGTGGCTCCACCCCCTTTCTGAAATTGAACCCAGTTACCCAATGATCAACTGTACCAGGTTTAAGGCTTGTGCCATTAACAGTGCAAGAATGGCAGAAATGTAAATATTCCCTTTGAAAATCAATAGGTGAATTTTGATTGGCTTTTATAGGCTCCAACCACTATTCTGAATAATAATCCTAGTCACCCAACAACCAACTGTGCAAAGTTTGAGAACCCTGCCATTAACAGTGTAAGAAAAACAATGTAAATTAACCATTATTACCCTTAGAAGCTATACACACCTCCAGAACTGCTGGGATGCAATGATGTGTCAGCTTGTTAATTTGTACAGAGCCATAATAATCCAACATGCATACAGACTGTTTTGGATTGTTTGACCCTCATCAGTGCATGGCATAGATTAATTTGGCTCAATGCAGTAGGGCTTGTAACACCGAGAGGTACAGACTAACCAGCAAGCTCATGGTGACCCAGAACTCATTGGAGTGTGTAAGGGACTACAATGGTCCTAAAAGCCCCCTTACTAATGGTGGCCACACACCATACAATCTTGGTTGTTCAATCTTACCACTTTCATGTAGTATAAGAGCTTATCCAATTAATCATTCAAGGTATTTTCAATCTGTTGGCCCTTATACTACATAGATTTGGTAAATTTGTACAGCCAAGATTGTATGGTGTGTGTTGAGCCTAAGATGTTAAGAAAAACAAAAGTTTGCTTTCTTAAAACAGAAAGAATTTGCGATAATTCAGGTTGGAGTAAGCTTGAGATGTCTCTCAGAGCATCACTGCTGAATATATGCAAATTAACCATTCTACCCTTAGAAGCTAAACACACCTCCAGTGTAACAGTGTAAGAATGGCTGCAGTTTACATTTTCCAGTATTTGTCTCTTTTTGGTTATGGGAATAGAAAGTATCCTATACTTTATTCCAGGTAATGTTCTATGTGTGTGCCAAATTTCATTCAAATCCGTTCAGCCGTTTTTGCGTGATCGAGTAACAAATATCCAAACATCCAAACATCCGAACTTTCCCATTTATTATATTAGTAGGATTATGCAATGCACAAGACACAATTCAATACAAACCATTGTGTGACAGAAGAGCAATCTGAATTCTTCCCTCCTTCAGTTCTTTAAGCAAGGTCCTGATATTCTCCAGGTCAGCAGGGATTATATCTGGCTCCGCTGGATTCTGGTAGGGACGTAAATGGTTTTGAATCCTGGAGTCCAGCTCAGTAATCTTATAGTCAATTTCTGAAAGATATTGTGCACGAAGCCATTTAGAATCTTGTGAATAACAACTGAACTTCCCACAGACAGCTCACAACTGCAGAGAAGGGTACAACAGAAGAGTGCAGCTACCCATGTACAGACAGAATGAGGGAGAAGGATTGGGGTATCATTCACTGCTGATGTGTATGGTCAGTGCAGAGTCAGTGTGCAGAGTATGGTCAGTGCTTTAACATGCATAAACCAGAGTGTAGAGCCTTAAAGGTAACCCAAGGTGAGAGGTATATAGAGGCTGACATGTTTATTTCCTTTTGAATAATGCACATTGCCTTGTTGTTCTGCTGATCCTCTGCCTCTTATACTTTAAAGAGGAACTCCAGTGAAAATAATGTAATGAACAAAAGTTCATTACATTAAAATTTTTACAATAATTATGTATAAATGATTTTGTCAGTGTTTGCCCATTGTAACATCTTTTCTCTCCCTGATTTACATTCTGACATTTATTACAAGGTGACATGTTTACTGCTGGCAGGTGATGTCACTGGAAGTAGCTTCTGCTTGCTTTTTTTGCTAGTTGGAAACCACTGTTATTTCCCACAATGGCCTCAATTCATAAAAATGAGTGCGGTAGTTCAGAGACGGGTGGGAAATTACCGCTAGTGGTAAATTAGGGTTTTTGCAGTGAATTCATGAAAAAAAATTCCGAGTGCGATAGCAGTCGGTAAGTGTGCGGTAAGTGTGCGGTGTGGTGCGGAAAGCTGTCGGTAAAATTTGCCGAGTGCTGTAGTTTGCCGCTGACTTCCTAATGACAATTATATTTTTTATAAATTATTATATTTTATATATATAGATATATATATATATATATATATATATATATATATATATATATATATACATACTAGCTGGTCGCCCGGCGTTGCCCGGGTATGTAATTGGCTAGTGTTACCTCTGCCCACTTTTTCTAATCCTAACACACAATTACTCATTGATGACCTAATTTGTGAGCTTTGCGGTCTTTGGCATCAATAATTGGCATTGAAATGAAATAAATCTAATTAGCTGTGGCTCCACTCCTTTGAAAATCAATAGGTGAATTTTGATTAGCTTTTGTAGGCTCCACCCACTTTTCTGAATATTAATCCCAGTCACCCAGTGACCAATTGTGCAAAGTTTAAAGAGACTCTGAAGCGAGAATAAATCTCGCTTCAGAGCTCATAGTAAATCTCGCTTCAGAGCTCATAGTTAGCAGGGGCATGTGTGCCCCTGCTAAACCGCCGCTATCGCGCCGCTAAATGGGGGTCCCTTCACCCCCAACCCCCCCACTGCAACACTTGCTCGCAGACTTGGTCGCTCCTGGAGGCAGGGCTTACGGCTGCAGCCCTGCCTCCAGTCGCGTCTATCAGCGGCGCATCGCCGCCTCTCCCCCGCCCCTCTCAGTGAAGGAAGACTGAGAGGGGAGGGGGAGAGGCAGAGATACGCACTGACAGACGCGTGTGGGGCAGGGCTGCGGCGGTTAGCCCTGCCCCAACCAGGAAGCGCCCCCCCCGCTGCACCGAGGGGATTTGGGGGTGAAGGGACCCCCGTTAAGCCGCGGGATAGCAGTGTTTTAGCAGAGGCGCACATGCCCCTGCTATCTATGAGGTCTGAAGCGAGATTTATTCTCGCTTCAGACTCTCTTTAAGAAACCTGCCATTGACAGAGTAAGAAAAACAAAAGTTTGCTTTCTTTAACCACTTGCCGACCGCGCACTCATACAGCGCGTCGGCAAAGTGGCAGCTGCAGGACCAGCGACGCAGTATTGCGTCGCCAGCTACTGGCTGATTAATCAGGAAGCAGCCGCTCGCGCGAGCGGCTGCTTCCTGTCAATTCACGGCGGGGGGCTCCGTGAATAGCCTGCGGGCCGCCGATGGAGGCTCGCAGGCTAAATGTAAACACAAGCGGAAATAATCCGCTTTGTTTACATTGTACGGCGCTGCTGCACAGCAGCGCCGTAAGGCAGATCGGTGATCCCCGGCCAATCAGCGGCCGGGGATCGCCGCCATGTGACAGGGGACGTCCTGTCACTGGCTGCACAGGACGGATAGCGTCCTGTGCAGCCCGGAACACCAGGGGGGCCAGGTAGGAGAGGGAGGGGGGGGGATTTCGCCGCGGAGGGGGGCTTTGAGGTGCCCCCCCCCCCCGCAACACCGGCAGGCAGGAGCGATCAGACCCCCCCAGCACATCATCCCCATAGTGGGGGAAAAAGGGGGGCGATCTGATCGCTCTGGATGCACCCTGATCTGTGCTGGGGGCTGTAGAGCCCACCCAGCACAGATCACAAATAACAGCGCTGGTCCTTAAGGGGGGGTAAAGGGTGGGTCCTCAAGTGGTTAAACAGAAAGAATTTGCAATAATTCAGGTTGGAGTGAGCTTAAAATGTCTCCCAGTGCATCACTGTTGAATATATGCAAATTAACCATTGTTACCCTTAAAATCAGAACTCATTGGAGTGTGCAAGGGACTACAATGGTCCTAAAAGCCCCCTTACTAAGATGTTAAGAAAAACAAAAGTTTGCTTTCTTAAAACAGAAAGAATTTGCAATAATTCAGGTTGGAGTGAGCTTGAGATGTCTCCCAGGGCATCACTGCTGAATATATGCAAATTAACTATTCTACCCTTAGAAGCTAAACACACCTCCAGTGTAACAGTGTAAGAATGGCTGCAGTTTACATTTTCCAGTATTTGTCTCTTTTTGGTTATGAGAATAAAAAGTATCCTATACTTTATTCCAGGTAATGTACTATGTGTGTGCCAAATTTGATTCAAATCCGTTCAGCCGTTTTTGCGTGATCGAGTATATATATATATATCGAGTATATATATATATAGAGCTTTATATATATAGAGCTTTATATATATATATATATATATATATATATATATATATATATATATATATATATATATATATATATATATAGTGGCTTGCAAACGTATTCGGCCCCCTTGAAGTTTTCCACATTTTGTCATATTACTGCCACAAACATGAATCAATTTTATTGGAATTCCACTTGAAAGACCAATACAAAGTGGCGTACACGTGAGAAGTGGAACGAAAATCATACATGTTTCCAAACATTTTTTACAAATCAATAACTGCAAAGTGGTGTGTGCATAATTATTCAGCCCCCTTTGGTCTGAGTGCATTAAGTTGCCCATAGACATTGCCTGATGAGTGCTAATGACTAAATAGAGTGCACTTGTGTGTAATCTAATGTCAGTACAAATACAGCTGCTCTGTGACTGCCTCAGAAATTGTCTAAGAGAATATTGGGAGCAACAACACCATGAAGTCCAAAGAACACACCAGACAGGTCAGGGATAAAGTTATTGAGACATTTAAAGCAAGCTTAGGCTACAAAAATATTTCCAAAGCCTTGAACATCCCACGGAGCACTGTTCGTGTTCAAGCGATCATTCAGAAATGGAAGGAGTATGGCACAACTGTAAACCTACCAAGAAAAGGCCGTCTACCAAAACTCACAGGCCGAACAAGGAGAGCGCTGATCAGAAATGCAGTCAAGAGGTCCATGGTGACTCTGGATGAGCTGCAGAGATCTACAGCTTAGGTGGGGGAATCTGTCCATAGGACAACTATTAGGGCCCTTTTCCACTAGCAATCGCAATCACAAATCACAAACGCCATTGATTGCGATTGCGATTTTTCATTAACTCTGTTATGCGATTGCGATTTGCGATTTTCATTTGCATTGCATTATCATTGTAAAAATCGCTCCAGCAAGCGATTGCGATTTGCGATTAGCGATTTCCAAATCGAATCACTGTAGTGGAAAATACTTCTCGTGATTTCTATGATAAAGTAACAACCCTAGCGATTTATAAAGCACTAGCGATTTGCGATTTTGTGATTCAGCAATCACAATCGCTCTAGTGGAAAAGGGCCCTTAGTCATGCACTGCACAAAGTTGGCCTTTATGGAAGAGTGGCAAGAAGAAAGCCATTGTTAGCAGAAAAGCATAAGAAGTCCCATTTGCAGTTTGCCACAAGCCATGTGGGGGACACAGCAAACATGTGGAAGAAGGTGCTCTGGTCAGATGAGACCAAAACTGAACTTTTTGGCCAAAATGCAAAACGCTATGTGTGGCAGAAAACTAACACTGCACATCACTCTGAACACACCATCCCCACTGTCAAATATGGTGGTGGCAGCATCATGCTCTGGGGGTGCTTCTCTTCAGCAGGGACAGGGAAGCTGGTCAGAGTTGATTAGAAGATGGATGGAGCCAAATACAGGGCAATCTTGGAAGAAAACCTCTTGGAGTCTGCAAAAGACTTGAGACTGGGGCGGAGGTTCACCTTCCAGCAGGACAATGACCCTAAACATAAAGCCAGGGCAACAATGGAATGGTTTAAAACAAAACATATCCATGTGTTAGAATGGCCCTGTCAAAGCCCAGATCTAAATCCAATTGAGCTCTGTGGCAAGATCAGAAAACTGCTGTTCACAAACGCTGTCCATCTAATCTGACTGAGCTGGAGCTGTTTTGCAAAGAAGAATGGGAAAAGATTTCAGTCTCTAGATGTGCAAAGCTGGTAGAGACATACCCTAAAAGACTGGCAGCTGTAATTGCAGCAAAAGGTGGTTCTACAAAGTGTTGACTCAGGGGGCTGAATAATTACGCACACCCCACTTTGCAGTTATTGATTTGTAAAAAATGTTTGGAATCATGTAAGATTTTCGTTCCACTTCTCACATGTACACCCCTTTGTATTGGTCTTATTTATAAGAATAATTTTATATATATATATATATATATATATATATATATATATATATATGAAATTATTCTTATAAATTATATAACTTTACGATTTCTAACCCTTCCTCCTCTGTATCCTTAAAAATTCCATGACATTAAGCTGAAAGGGCTCCATTTGTCACCTAAAATGCTACTGTGTAGAGCAAACTCGCCAGGTCTTTGCTGGCGATAACAGGCTGTTATTTATCGCTTCCTTACTCCCCCTTTTTTTTCCATGAATACACTTCATTCACTTTACCGACACAAACAACGTTTACATTACAGCACCATTACCGCACTGTTACAATGTAACATGCGTTAAATTTTATGAATCCACTAACAAAAACATACCATGCGGTAATTTACCACTTGGGTGATAACGCATGCGGTAATGCTTTATGAATTGAGGCCAATGTAACAAGGCTTCCACAGTGTGATGTCAGCACCATGATCCTGACATCCCACTGTGGGAGGGTTTTCACCACAATAACAGTCATACAGAGCTCCCGGATGATCCGTTTGAGAAAAGGAAACATTTCTCATGGGAAAGGGGGTATCAGCTACTGATTGGGATGAAGTTTAATCCTTGGTTACGGTTTCTCTTTAAGCCATAGACCCTGAACAAACATGCAGATCAGATGTGTATGACAAATCTGACAAGATTAGCTGCATGTTTGTTTTAAATGTGTGATTTAGGTCCTACTGACCAAAAAGATCAGCAGGGGCTGCCAGGCAACTGGTATTGTTTAAAAGGAAATAAATATGGCAGCTTCTATAGGTCTCACAACTTGGGTTCTTTTTAACTTAACTCAGAATTAAGGCAGCCGGCTTCAAACCTGCTGAAATCCATGGTGGTATTTCTGGGTGGGAAGGCAGGGTTTCAGATAAATACCTAATTCACGGGTGACCGGATGGGTTGTTTTAAATTGTAATTGCTGTTTCGTAATTAATATTAAAAGTGGAAGACTGCACACTTATGGTTGAGCATGCTCTTAAACTTATGGTACAGTGTATCAAGACATTGTCCACCAGCTGAAGCTCAGCAGAAGATGGGTGTTGCAACAGGAAAATGACCCAAAGTACAGAAGTAAATCAACAACAGAATGGCTTAAAAAGAAGAAAATACACCTTCTGGAGTGGCCAGTTAAGAGTTCTGACCTCATCCCCATAGAGATGCTGTGACATGACCTCAAGAAAGCGATTTACACCAGACATCCCAAGAACATTGCTGAACTGAAACAGTTCTGTAGAGAGGACTGGTCAAGAATTACCCCTGATCGTTGTGCACGTCTTATCTGCAACTATAATAAATGTTTGGTTGAAGTTATTGCTGTCAAAGGATGTTCAACGAGTTATTAAATCCATGGGCTCGCATAATTTTTCCACCTGCACTGTGAATGTTTACATAATGTGTTCAATAAAAACATGGAAACTTTGAATTACAGTATGTATGTGGTATTAGTTTAAGAAAACTGTGATTGTCTATTGTTGTGACTTAGATGAAGATCAGATCACATTTTATGACCAATTTGTGCAGAAATCCATCTAATTTCAAAGGGTTCACATACTTTTTATTGCTACTGTAGGAATGGCTTCTGATGCTGAAACCAGGAAAATAATGTAATAGTTGGTATCCTGCATAATGTATTACATTCTACTATGGTGTTACATAACTTAATTACATTAATTATCCTGGTTTCAGCAGCAGAAACCATTCCTATGCCAATATATTGCTGTAAATTTAACCACTTAAGTACCAGCGGTCTCTGCCCCCTTAAAGGGAACCAGAGAGGAAGCACCCTTGTGTATTTTACCATGTATATCAGTAAGAACATTAGAGAAAACACTTACCATGCTCTCTGTTTCCTCCTCACTGCTAAAAGTGTCTGTTAACAGCAGTCACAAGAATCCCAGACTGAGCAATTAAATCTGGCTTTGCTGGGAATGATTATAGCTGAGTCATTATAGCAAAGCCACAAGGGGGCAGGCTTGGGCTTGAAATAACACCACAGAATACATACTTAGCTATAATCTTTCTGTAGCAAAGCTAGACGGAGCAGCCTGACTTCTCAGTCGAGGATTCTTATCAGACGTGATAACAGTCAGATTACACAGAGAACAATGAAACAAAGGGCAGATTAGGTGTTTACTGTCATGTTCCCACTGATTTATAAGGTAAAATACAAGAGGGTGCTTCATCTCTGGTTCTCTTTAAGGACCAGAGACCGCTGGTACAGAAACAGATAAATCGCCGCACATACCCGCCGCAACCGCCGTCACCGCCGCAGCTCGGGAACCTGGGCCACCCACTCTGTTGTCTCTATGACGGCAGAGTTCATGTGAGCCGGTCAGGAGCTGCTTTCATTGGCTCCTGACCATGTCTTTCAATGTAAGCCAATGGGTGTTGCTTACATTGAAAGACAGGGCCAGGAGCCAATGAAATCGGCTATTGACCCACTCACAGGGCACTGCTGTCATAGAGACAGGCAGAGCAAGTGAGCTGCGACAGGAGACAGCGGCGAGATCGGCGGTAGCAGCGAAAACGGCGGATGCGCGCAGTGGCGGGGAGTTGAAATCTATGCCCTGGCAGCCAGATCAGCATCAAAACAGGGCATAGATTTCAATTACGGTGGTCTGCAAGTAGTTAATTCTGACATCTTGGGTAACACAGCTACCTAATTTTTGCATCTGGAGGCACACAACCAGCTAATTTTGGTATCTGGGTGTATATGGGTACCTAATTCTGGTGTATTTATTTATATACAATTTATTTATATATTTTTTTTATTTATTTATGTATTTATTTATATTCTGCAGTTACCTAATTTTGGTATTTGGGCATAAACTGTAACCTAATTTTGATGTCTAAAGGGCACATAGCTACCTAATTCTTGATCAAGGTAATAGTGAGATATTTACAAGGCCTACTCTAATCTGATTGCATACAAATGTTTGTTAGGAGCTAGTACAGTATGTGCGGGGGTTGTTGTACTGTTGTTACTTTTTCACTTCTGACCTGAGAGTCATGAAGCCTACAAACTGCCCTGGCACCATGTTATGCAAGAAGCTTTGTCCCTTTATCATCAGGGCACAGGCGCAGCAAAGACTACGCCTTTCTGGTTTTCAAGTCAACAAAGGTTAATTATATTGTAAAGGTGCAGAGAAAGAACATGTTATTACCTGTAATTATTGGCTGGGAAAGTATTGATTGTTTGCACGCTTGATCAACTGAAAGATTTCTGATGTTGAGGTTGCTTAGCTTTAACGTTACTGAATCCTTGAACTTCATGAACATATTCTCGTCCCATTGCTCTGTAGAAAGTTTATAGTCAATGAAAATGTTGCCATCCAGACTGTTCTTTTCCCCAGGCAGTTGGCACCATTTAATGCTCATTAATTCCAGCCCCACTAGATTTCCTGCATCCATTAAAATATTCTTTAGGGACTCTTGCTGGACTTTGTACAGGACTCGCACTGATTCTTTAGCCCTTATAAATGGACAGATAAACTCCTGTTGGGTGCGCTGGAAAGAGTCACACAGACGAATGGAAATGGTTGTAAGTGATTGATCTGTTCTTGATTTCTTCGGGCAAGATGCCATTTTTGTTTTTCTGGAAACACAACTGCTTGATCTGTTTAAATTATTGTGACAAGTCCCATGAACTGTAATACAAGGCCAAGATTGAAGTTTTTCTACGCATTCAAATCCTCAATCAGCACAATGGTTGTGGGCACTTGCTGGACCTAGAAATTGAAATATTGGTTGTAAAAATAATAAAGAGACAGACCTGCTAATCAAATGAAAGCATACAGTACGTAAAGCTTAAAAAAATCTTTATAAAAATCAGTGTCAGACTGACCAAGACACGTTATTGTTTCAGCTTGCTAAGGCGGGAAAAAAAATAAACTACTTTTTATATTTCTACTTCCTCTTACCTTTGTCTTTATGCAGGAAGTATCAGCTGGCTAGAAACAGGTGATAAACAACAGAAGTTTGGTTGGGAACACCTGCAATGCAAAATGAAGTCTACAAATAGTGGGCGCCCAAAATTTCCCTCATAACCTATACTTCAATTGTCCCCTATGGCAGTGCCTGAAAATTTTCATTTTTGTATGTTGTTTTTTTACGTATTGGCGGTGAGGGTTAAAGGATACCCGAAGTGACATGTGACATGATGAGATAGACGTGTGTATGTACAGTGCCTAGCACACAAATAACTAGGCTGTGTTCCTTTTTTTCTTTCTCTGCCTGAAAGAGTTAAATATCAGGTATGTAAGTGGCTGACTCAGTCCTGACTCAGACAGAAAGTGATTACAGTGTGACCCTCACTGATAAAGAATTCAAACTATAAACACTTTTCTAGCAGAAAATGGCTTCTGAGAGCAAGAAAGAGATAAAAAGGGTAATTCCTTATCAGCGAGGATCACACTGTAGTCACTTCCTGTCTGAGCCAGGACTGAGTCAGCCACTTACATACCTGATACGCCTGTTGGGTGCGCAGAGGAAAGAAAAAAAGGAACACAGCCTAGTTATTTGTGTGCTAGGCACTGTCCATACACATGTCTATCTCATCATGTCACATGTCACTTCGGGTATCCTTTAAAGTTAGCTATGGGGGGAGGTGGTTACATTTAGCTGCGGGAGGGGTTGTTAAAGTTAGCCGTGGTGGGGCTGTGGTTAATGTTGGCCGTGGGGGTAATGTTAGCCGTGTGGTAAGATTAGCCATGGCGGGGGGCGGGGGGTTATGGTTGGACATCGGTAGTGGGAGGGCACAGTGTGAGAATAGGGATATGTTTAGCTGTAGTAAAATATCTGTATTTATTACCAATATTTTTTTTCCACTGTAACAGTAGAATATATATTTACCGATATTCTACAATCAGCTTTTCTGGGCGCCCAAATTTCCGGGTTCCCTTTTTCATGTACCAGATGAAAACACCTGTGTTAGTCAAAAGTGTTTGTCCTCTATCTCTCTCCGCACAGGCAGTGGTGTAACTACAATTCATGAGGTACCCCAGCGAAACTTTGATTGCCTATCCTTCACAGCCTAGCAGCCCATCATACAAGACAAGGGTCATAATACAAGTGTGACCATCATGATCTTCAGACCTGTAACAAGTGTAGCCACAAAAATACCTGAAGTATAGTCTCCTATATCTGAGTAAGAGAAGGTTGGTAGTTAGGGCCCCCCTTAGGTGTTGCTCCCCTATAGTTTCACTCCTGCACATAGGCCATTCCACTCACTGACTCACTTGAGCCTATTTGAATTGGGCTACTTGGTCCCATCCCATCCTAGGAGGGATGCCTGAGATATTGACAAATCCTATGTCTCTATTTTGGCATTTCAGGTCATTTTCTTATGACCTGTTCAATGAGACATGCAGATAAGCAAATCCATAATTGACCCAAAGCTAAGGAAATACTAATTACCTTTTTCTCCCTTTATCCTTACATATATTATTATTTATTATTATTAATATGGCGCCGACATCTTTCACATGGAAATGTGCAAATTTATGTGTGAACCAGGCCCAAGGGCCGGCTCACACATAAATCTGAACATTTCCGGTCTTGTACTGTCCTGGTGCCCCCCCCCCCCCCCCAACTTATTTTTAGAATTATAGAGATGCCATTTTGAAAGCAGTGCGGTAGAAGAGTGCTTTCAAAAGAACTCCTTTCAAAATGCTCAACTAGTTTTTTACCCAGATTTTCGATGGAGGTCCAAAAACAGAGAGCCGAGTTCAACGGTGTGAAGAGACAACTATGGGACCTGGCACTTACATATGCCATGATGTTCCCTGCGAAGTTGCGGGTGCTCACAGACTGGCACACATTTTTTTTTTACAGATCCCCAAGAGGTGCCAAGGTGGCTTGAAGCCAGACCACCGACGGAACGTTCCCCGCCCCGCAACGAGGAACACTAACCCACTGGCTTTAGGGGACATTTACTGCATTTACTGCTAACAAAATAAAGTCTTGCAACTTGTCCTCTTACGCTGAAGTGAGAAGCTGTTACCAACTTTCAACCATATGCAACATGTCTAATATTTCGGAATAAGCGGAGACTGTTATGCCTTCTGTTTTTCATGGCAATCATTGGGGCCATAGAATCTTAATTATCCACTACGATGTTTCCTGTCTGATAGGGCAGAGGAGCGTAACTATGTGCAACCGGCCTGGACTGAAAGCTACATGGTCTCTCATGGGAAACTGTACTAATGTTCAGTCAGCCCGCTATGGTAGCGAGGTCCAAATAAGCAGATCTTTATAGCCTGTGGGCATGAAATATAACATGACACTAGCTGCTGGTATGCAACATATGACTGCCGACGTTTATATATAGGATACCACCACTACACTCTATACATAGTCGGGATGTTTGTAACATGATAACTGTATCTCCATTCAGAGGCTCTTCATATTCCTGCTGCTCTATCTAGGTTGAGTGCCATTGTCTGACTTTCCTAATCATTGCATCTTTTCAGCTGGTGACCCATTGACTGCACAGGCAATCTACCACTTTAAATTAGCCTCAGCCTAATTCTATGCACCTGCAGCAGTTTTATGCAAATGTATTATGCACTTTATGTGGATACGTATGTCAATATTTGCTGAACATATATCAGAAATTATATGAAGTGCAATGATATTACTAGGTCATTGTAAGATTAAATGGAGGGTGTGTTGGTGTGAAATGTGTAGGGGAATGCGGTTACTGTTACACCCATCCCAGGGTTCTGTACTGCTGTGATAACACCAGCATGGGCGTGCTTCCTCACTTATCTGTTATTAAAGGACCACAATCGTGAAAATTATGAAACTTAAAATATATGTGTACATGTACAAACAAGAAGAACATTTCTTCCAGAGTAAAATAAGCCATGAATTACTTTTCTCCTACAGTAGTAGAAATCTGACAGAACCAACAGATTTTGGGAGGGGTTTCACCGCAATATCAGTCATACTGCGCCCCCTGATGGTCTGTTTGTGAAAAGGAATAGATTTCTCGTGTAAAAGGGGGTATCAGCTACTGATTGGGATAAAGTTCAATTCTTGGTCGGAGTTTCTCTTTAAAGGGACACTTAAGTCAAACAAAAAAAATAAGTTTTACTCACCTGGGGCTTCCAATAACCAGCTGCAGCTGTCCGGTGCCCTTGCCATCTCCCTCCGATCCTCCTGGCCCCGCCGGCAGCCACTTCCTGTTTCGGTGACAGGAGCTGACAGGCTGGGGACGCGAGTGATTCTTTGCGTTCCTGGCCACAATAGCGCCATCTATGCTGCTATAGCATATATCATATACCATACAGCAGCATAGAGGGTGCTAATGTGTCTGGGAACGCGAAGAATCACTCGCGTCCCCAGCCTGTCAGCTCCTGTCACCGAAACAGGAAGTGGCTGCTGGCGGGGCCAGGAGGATCGGAGGGAGACAGCGAGGGCACCGGACAGCTGCAGGGGGCTATTGGAAGCCCTAGGTGAGTAAAACTAATTTTTTTTGTTTGACTTAAGTGTCCCTTTAAGTGTTGGATGTGTGTGGCCTGCTGCCACTTCTGCTGCTACAGGGGGATACAATGGAGTCAGTATCCGCCTTAGTTTCCTGTGTGGATTGTGGTGGTGGGAACTCCTCACACAGCCGGTCGCGTAGTACTCAGTGTGTCACCTTTTCTTTTGCAGCCGCTGGGTTGGGTAGGAACTTTTTCCCTTTGTAGTGGCGATCCAGAAAGGTGGCCAGCCAGTAATCATTCCGCTCTTGATTCTGCAGATGCAGAGGTCCCTCTATAGATGGCTCAACATGTGGACATACATATAAAATAGTGGACCCTTGGGCTCTTCCTCCTCCTGTCTCTCAGTAGGCCCAAAATATCTTCCTTCCCATCATGCCCGCATAATGACTTTTTCCCCCTGCTGCAGGCCTTTCAGGAGAAGTGTTGGAAAGGGAGGGGGTGCTAGTAGATCGAATGCAGGAGAAGAAAGGAGAGGAGTGGGGTGGCCCATGCTTTCTCACCACACCCATTAGCGGGGGTACCAGGTGCTGTAATGCCTCTTGCAGACTACTGCCTACTGAGTGATGGTCAACCAGTGAACAGTGAAGGACATGTAGCATCCCTTTCCGTGGCTGGTTGTCCAGCAGTCCATGCAGAGGTGGATCTGGGTGGACACCGAGAATGCTAATGCCTGTGACAGGTTTTCCATAACATGGTGATGCAGGACGGGCACAGCTGTGTGGGCTAAATAATGTCTGCTGGGTTTCCACCACTGCTGTGCACAGGCCGTCAGGTCAGGAAGGGAAATGAGTCAATGATGCTGTAGAGCAGCAGCTGCAAGACAAGTGATTTGGCAAGATTAGCATTCAGGTCAATTACTTTCTGGTTGGTTGGTGCCATGGTCTGAAGACTATCGCAGACGTCCAAAAGAGTGGGATTATGGAAGTGGGAGCTAGGGGAGCTGAAGGAGTCACTGGAGTACCATGCTTGATTGGACAAATGTCATCTGATGCCGCTTCATCTGCAGCCACTGTCTGGCACTTCCTCCCCGCTGCCTGAGTTCCCTGTTTTGCCCATGCGATAAAGCAAGGTGCAAAAATGAAATCATACCTAACAGAGCATGGTTTTGATCCATCAACCTCTGGGTTATGGGCCCAGCACACTTCCACTACACCACTCTGCTGCCTCAAAGGGCATGATTTGCTGTAGGTAAAAGTGGCGTTAAACTTCTTGGTGCAGACTTACTTCCTCCCTCCAAAAGACACACATACATCCCCATAAAATCATGTAGCAGCAACAACTAGTCTCTGTGGCCCAATTGATTAGTGCATTCGGCTGTTAACCAAAAGGTTGGTGGTTCAAGCCCACCCAGGGATGGTTTTGTGAAGGGAACTAATGTACCCTTCTTACACTTGAAGATTGTATACAAATGTAAGCAGACTGCAGAGTCATGCAGCAGGAGTGTGCTGGGCCCATAACCCAGAGGTTGATGGATCAAAACCATCCTCTGCTAGGTATGATTTCATTTTTGCACCTCGCTTTATCGCATGGGCAAAACGGTTTCCATGGCCCTGTAAGAGAAAGTGTTATAAGGGCCCTGCCGTAACATAGATATTACGGTAGCTAAGACTAATCCTGGGCCTTTCTTGTAGTTGAAGAGGTGAGTGAACTGTGACCCCACACTTTAAAAAAAAAAAACACAGCAAACAGCGAAGCTTCCCCATATTGGAGCATTGGATTTGGTAAAGTCTTAAGCCAATGTGTTGACTCACCACACAGCCCTGCACTCAGCATGTGTCTCATATGACAGTCTATAAGTAAGCTTTAGGTTAGCAGGAATGGTTGCATGGCCACCTAGCTTTTCATTCTTCCCACCCTTGCCCTGGAATCTTCTAGACTTCAAAGTGCTGTCCTTTGCTGTGTGTATGGTTGTTGGTGTAGTGGTGAGCATAACTGCCCTACAAGCAGTGGACCTGAGGTTCAATTCCCAGCCAAGGTATGTGAGCTTGCTTTTGACATACTACAATTCCCTGCAAGAAAAATCCCTGCGAGAGAGAGAGAGATGTGGTGGTGGTATGTTTTTAGCTTCTAAAACAGGATAAGAAACCATTTCTGGTTTTCAATTCGGGTATCCAAATCCGGCCGCGTACTAGGGTTGGATACCCGAATTCAGTTCGGGTATAAAAATGTCAAATTCGGATATCCGACCCGGATCAGATATCTGGATACCCGGATCCGGATCAATTCGGGTATTAAAAAGTACTACCCGAGCATCCCTGCCAGCAAGCTAGCTGCTGCCTTTCCTCTACTTTTGTTTCTGTACTGCTGCTAGCACGTCGTCGTCATCATCCACATGTTCCTCTAGGCCAATCTCTACAACCGCAGCCACTGATCTACCACAACCCTCTGCTGCTTTAATGCCACCCAGCAGGTCCTGTCCACACACTCAAAGTCTGTTTCCCGTCCCATGCATTGCATTGACTGATCTTCAGGCTCTTAAGGGGCCCATACACTCAGACGATTTTCTGGCCATTCGATCGATCCCGATCGATCGATCGATTGATCGTTTGAAAATCGGTTGGCCAATCGACCGATCGTTGGCCGATTTCGATCGATTTCGATGGATTTCCATCGACCAGGCAGGATGGAAAATTTAGGTCGATCTGATGAGATTGCTTATCAGTTTGCATTGGCCTTAATGGAAATCTGATGGCAAAAAAATGCCATCAGATCGAATTTCAATAGATTTCAAACTGAAATCTATTGGAATTCTTTCCTGGTAAAAAATGTTTTAAAAACGCATCAGATAGATCATCAGATGCATTTCTTATCTATCTGCTGCCAATCTGACGAGTGTATGGGCACCTTTAGTCATACAGACTGAGAGAGTCCTTGGGAGGTAGAGGCACCTTTTCAGTGCTAAATCTTGGCTGGGTGTGTTATGGCTTTGCTGGTTCCTGCTGCTGCTAAAGTTGTGCACCCAGAGATGCAGTCCACTATCCCCTGCACATGCCGCCTTTATTCCATGCTCCAAATACCTGTAGCAACACTGCTACTCCACACACATCTCTGACCTGTTTTATGGTGGCCATACACTTATAGATTTGCAGCAGATTCGACCATCAGATAGATTTCTGTCAGATGCCTGTCAAGTCCAATCTGACAGGAATCTATCTGATGTGTGCCACACAGTGGAACAGATTTCCAATAGATTTCAGAATGAAATCGATCTAAATTCATTATTGGACCATTAGATCCAATGCAACTCTATGGGCCATTGATCTGCTGCCAGCAGCAGATCGACCTTCATTTTCCATCCTGCCGCAAATAAATCGGCTGATTCTATAGAATCGATTTCGGATTGATCGATTCGATTGAGGGCTGAAATCGACCAGTGTATAGGCCCCTTAAATAAACTCTGTAACAACATTTTCAGCCTTATTTCTTCTATCCTATAAGTTCCTATACCTGTTCTAATGTGGTCTGTCTTGCTGCAGCCTTTCCTAGTTGCACAGTGGCTGTATTATCTCTGTTATATAATCTAATCTTCTTTCCTTTGTAAGCTTTGTCGGGCTCAGGCACTCAGGCAGGACTGTGTTGCTCTGCTGTGATAGGATAGAAGTTATACACACCCTCTCCATGCCCCCTGCAGGCTCTGTGTGAGTCACAGACTGAGCTCCTCTCAGCCTATCACAAGATGGTTAGCAGCCATGCCTTTTGTTTGTAAACACTGCCTAAAACTGGCAATTACAAGTCAGGATTGCAGCAGGGAGTGGCAGAAACAGCACAGAGGGGCCCAGGAGAACATAATGAACATAAAGTATGCTTTTTATTGTAAGAATTTTAGAGTACAGATTCTCTTTAAGATGTTGTGCAGCTGCCTCCAACCCTTTGCGGCTTCTTCTGCCCTACCGTGGGCTACCTGCCAGAAGTGGCAGGCTACCCTTTGACAATACATTGACAGTAATACACACATAGTCCCGTCCCCATTCTTCAGTCAAGGCATGGCGGTTAGTGGAGACTGCCAAATGCCTGACTGTATTCGCAAGCTACCTACCACTTGACAAAGGATGGTTTGTCCATCCGAAACGGCAACAGTCTATGTACCTGCGACGATGTGAACAGTCACTAGTATCATTGGTGTAATACCCTCTGTGAGGCCTCATTCACACCTAAAAATAAAAAAGCAAACGTAAGCATTTTGCGTTTTTGTGTGCTTTCTTTCCCCTCCCGTCTCCTGGCACTCCACTGCACACTGCGATTCCGGTAAAAGTGCTTTTCCAGAGCAATTTTGTAATTCACTCCTTGACGCAAGGCAGGAAGTGAACTCTTTCACCCGGAAAAGAATAAATAAAATGTATTTATTCTTAAAAACGCAAACACAATCGATGCACAAAATGATTTTGTGAGCGTTTGCATTTTTCCTATACCTTCCATTGAGGTAAATCGCCCCAAAAATGGTACAGGCACCACTTTGCTGAATGCACAGCGCATGAACCACGCTGATATGAACCTTCTCATAGACATTCATTGCACAAGCGTTTTGTGGGCAATTTTAAAAATCGCCTGCGCTTGAAAAAAGGCTGAAAACGCCCCTAGTGTGAACGAACCCTCACTGCAGCATAAGCTATCAATTACATTATTGTTTATTATTCAATATTTACTAATAGGCCAGGGTGCTTTTATTCACAGATGATATGTAATCAACAGTGGCGTAGCTAAGGAGCTGAGGGCCCCGATGCAAGTTTTACAATGGGGCCCCCCCAAACACTTTATACATAACAATTAATACGGCGTACCAAAACCTGCCAATGGTAACTACAGTGTCAGAGTTACAAGAAGGGGATGGGGAACAGCTAGTTAATGATTACCACTATTCAAAGTATCTATAGAAGTGATTATTATGAGCACAGGACCAATAGAGAGCTAATACTGCAGTTGAAGGAAGGCCTCTCGGGGCCCCTCTGGCCCAAGGGCCCCGATGCGGTCGCAACCTCTGCACCTCCTATTGCTACGCCTCTGGTAATCAAATCAAAGATATCTCTACTCGTGTGCTGGTCATCAGACGTTTCTTGACAGAATTAGCCTGTAAGAGTCAAACGGCCTTGACCGTAGCAAAGGCTACTTATCAGTGAGGAGTCCCACCCACCTATTTACTACAATGGTTAACCCATAACGGGAATTATGGAAAGAGGCATACATCAAACAAGGGCCCCTGGAAAAAAAAGAGGTGAAGGGTATAGCCGAAATGTTATAATATTGTTTATAAATATATTTCATCGTTTCTTCATGTAATAAAATCTGAAAATATCGTCTATAACAATGACAACGAAAATATATGTACAGTCGTAATAACTGTAGTAAAACATTGGTAAATATGACTTATATTTTACTACAACTAAACCTAACTGTACTCTCACACAGAATTCCACCTCTACCTATCCCTATCCCCTAGACCCCCCTGGTATTGCCTAACCCTAACACTCCCCCTGCTGGTGACTAACCCTAAAATCCTGCAAATAACATTAATGCAAAAAACAATATTTGATAAAATTATAACTCTTAAAATGAATTTCAAACTGCTATAAAAAGTTAAAATGATAATTTGCAAATTATCAAAATGAATAAATAGTAAAAAAAAAAAGTTAAACCGATAATTGACAAATGATCTAAACAAAATTTATTGGGCACCCTAATCTCTTCTTTGGTGCCCAATAGTCGATATTTTGCATTAGCGCCTATGGGGTGCCCAAATAGTCCATTAGCCCCAGGCGCCCTTTTTTTCTGATTCCGGTAAGATAACTCTCATTTACATCCGAAAAGGGAAACTAATGTAAGACTGTTTGTTCATAATACATAAGACTTAAAGTGTACCTGAGATGGGGGATTATAAAAAAAATATACATACCTGGGGCTTCCTCCAGCCCCTCCGGCCTGATTGTTCCCACATTGTCCTCTTCTGCCTCTCCGTTCACCCGCAACTAGCGCCGGGAAATCCTGCAGTCGGCGCAGACGCAGTCTGTCCAGGCGCAGTCCCGTCGCCAGGAGCATTCTGCGTCGTGGTAATGTGCAGGTGCAGAACACTCCCGGAGATGTGAATGTGGCGGGAGCGTGTGCAGCCGGGTAGTGCATACGCAGTTGGCTCGGACCGGGAAAACTTTCTGGGGCCAATTGCGGGCGAACGGAGAGGATGAAAAGGATGGTGTGGGAACAATCAGGCTGGAGGAGGCTGGAGGAAACCCCTGGTATGTAAATTTTCTTCATAATCCCCCATCTCAGGTTCTCTTTAACTGTTTAGATAAGGATATTGATGCGTTCCAAGTGCAGATAATTAATTCAATATATTCAGAGACAAGTACAGTAGCACACACTAAATGTGCACAGTATTCTGACTCAATAATGAGTGTAAAGTGTGAGTACTTCATTATGCAAAACATTTTTTCTCTACAAACTGTCAAAATACATTTCTTTAATATCTGAAAATGTCATATGTTTTGCTTGCTGATAATTGATAAAAAAAAAAACGTTGAATTTAAAAAAATTATAATTGAAATAAAAGACATACCTTTTTCTGCTATACATTAAAATATCCTCACTCGGTGCTACGTTGATTTTAAGTTTCGTTTCTGCTTTGTAATGCAATGCTTGGAATTATTTTCTACTTCCTCCTTGGCCACACCCTCACCAGTTATGGGTTACCTATAGGATGCACATTGCTGTAGCTAAATACACAGCTCTTGGAATGAGCAAAGTTGATTTTGAAAGGCTGATTTCAAATGATAACAGCACACTAGAAAGACGAGAGAAGCAGAGAATGGATTCTCCGGCAAAAAGACCAAGGCTGAATGAACGTATCCTGATTCGCCTCTGTGATAAATTCACCCGTACTGAGGTGGACGTTATTTGCCCTTTGATAAAAGCAGAAAACTCAATTCGTGTCCTCTACAAAGTTCAAAAGAAATTGCTGAACAGGGCCTTGGACAGTTCTGGAGTCCAAGCTAAAGTGAACTTCAAACATGCTCATTGGAAGTGCCCGCCTGGTGGACAGGAGAATGAGGGCAATCTTTTTATTGAATACGCTTCTCAACCACATAATGAAAGCAGTGTCCAGATACTCAAAGAAGAACTTAAACTACGATTATGTGAGATTTTAAAAGGAAACTATATTTTAGTTGAACAAGTTCAAGACATGGAAGAAATTGCGCTTCAGCCCCTTATTTCAGGTAACTTAATAAAGTGAATTACTGTTTTATTACTATTAAGCAAGCATGATCTGTCCTCAGGCTTTCCTACATGATATGTCACTTAATTTATCATTACCTGCTTTGTGAAGATGTAAACAGCTTCTAAACAGTTCATTTTTCATGAGCATGAATGTGCTGGTTGTCTTTTTCACAGTGCCAGCTTATATATGCATATATCTCTTCCCTTCTTTCATTTAATTTTGGTGTGATTACATGTAAAGGCGGCCACACACAATACAATATAATGATCCGATTTTATGGCAATTCAATAAAAATAATCAGTTGTCCCTAAAAATCAAAAGCTTTTTTTATTATTCAAGAGTTCCCATTTTTACTCGATAAAAGTAGATCGGGATTGTTGGATTTTTTAAAATCAAATTTTTATGAAAATGTTATGGTGTGTTTGTATTTAACAGTATGGGATGTAGGTGTGCATGCTATGTTGCTTACTATTGTATGTACATTTGGAAAAAATCTTTTACAATGTTGCAATGAAGCTATTGTTTAACCATTTAATGGCAAGCATACGTATTAAAACGTCATGCTTTAGCCTATTAATGGCAACATGACGTTTTAATACGTCGCGCGTTCCCGCCGCCGCTCCGCACGTGTCCGCGCCGCTGCCGCCGCCATTACCGTCGGGTTTCCGTGCTATGTGATTGGGGAAGAGGACCGAGCGGTCCTCTACCCAATCGCAGTGCCTGGAGTGAATGGACGCGACCGTGAACAGCGGCTACGTCCATTCACAAAAACAGGAAATTGTTACAAGTTAAATAAAAAAAAAAAGTGATCACTTCCTATTACGGAGAGTGTTCACTAGCGCCATCTTGTGGCCAAAAAGTATATTACACATACATGCACATACACAATATCAACATACACAGTATTAATAAATTAATACATTACATTTCCAACCCCCCCAAAAAAAACCCTTCAAGAAAAAATCAGCTTCAAATAAATAAATAAATAGTTGCCTTAGGGACTCAGCTTTTTTCAATCTATATTTTATATGGGAAAATGTATTTTACTTTATTACATAGGGGCTTGTAATTATGGCCAGAACAACAAAAAAAACCCCAGAAAAATAACACCTATATTTCAAAATAATATGTTGTCGCCATACATTGTGATAGGGACATAATTTTAACGGTTTAACAATCAGGACAACTGGGCAAATAAAATGAGTTGGTTTTATCCACTAGAGAATGTTTAATTTTAAAACTATAATGGCTGAAATCTGAGAAATAATGATTTTTTTCCATTATTTTTGTATTTTTCCCATTAAAACGCATTTAGAATAAAACATTTTTTAGCAAAATGTACTACCCACAGAAAGCTTAATTGGTGGCAAAAAAACCGAGGTATAGATCATTTTCTTGTGAGAAGTTGTAATAAAGTTATTAGGGAATAAAAGGGAGGAGCACTGACAGGTGAAAATTGCTCTGGTCCGTTAGGGTAAAAACCCTTGGGGGTGAACTGGTTAAACAAAACATTAAACACTTGAGGACCACAGGCTTACACCCCGCTAGTGATTAGGCTATTTTTTACAATTCAGCACTCTGCAGCTTTAACAGTTTATTACTCGCCTATACAACTTAGCAGCCACATTAATCTTACCTCCTTTTCTGCCCACCAACAGAGCTTTCTCTTGGTGGGATCTGATTGCTGCTGCCATGTCATTTTTTTTTTTATAAATTTAATTCTTTTTTTTTTATATAAAATATGCACATTTTTTTTATTTCCTTCCCTCCAACCTTCCCAGCCTCCCGCCAATATCCAGCACTATGATCACCTCTCATAGGCATCAGCCTATGAGAGGGATCCAGTTGTGAGCCACTCCAGGGGACAGCCAAGTGACAGGGCTGTCCCCAGTACAGCGCTGCACTAGATAGCAGCGCTGCGCAAAAGAAAATAACATTTCCCCCCCCCCCCCCCCCCTAACAACCTGACAGCTCTGATCATGGCTGGCAGGCTGTTCGCGGATGCGCGCATATTCCCCACTAATCTCTGCCTACAGGACCTGACGCCAATTGGCATTAGGCGGTCCTGTTGTCTGCAACCCTCCCATCACCGATTGGTGTTAGGCGGGAGGTAGCGGGTTAAATGGTGTAGGATAGATTGTCAATTTCCTTATATATACTCCCAAGCAATTGAGAGTCGTTACAAAGCTAGGGGTGATCTGTAACTCCTTTAGCACCAAGTCTTCTGAGCTGATCTGTGCCATTTTATACTAACACATGGGCCTGCAGCACAGCAGCAGGAAATTTGTGTGCCTACTAGCGGCGGAAGTTTGTGTGCCGCCATAGCGTCAATGAAAATAGCGATATTGAGGAGATATTGGGACTCCTGCGTCACCTATTAAAGCGATATTAAACGCTGACATAATTGTCAGGAACCGGCCCCGCGGCAAGCCTGCAGATACGGCTCCCATATGCAGGTTTGACCAGATTGAGATGGGAAGCAGCCTTAGTTGAGCTAACACAAGGCTGTGACCCCTCAGAACACTTCTCACTGCCACCACTAGATGTTGCTAGACACTTCCACTCTGCTGTCGAGTGATCTGCACGCAATCCACGTTTTCATATTCGGGTCAGCTTTGCGCTTTAGGCCGAATACGGGAATGCCACGCAGACACACACACACACAGTACAATCGTACAGTAGCAAGGCACAATCAGGAACTGAATCTTGTAACGCAAGTTACACTGCAGTCTCTCTAGGCCATGAGCGTTGGCTTAGTACAGCAGAAGTCAAACTTATTAAATAACGATTTAATATTGCAGAAAAAAGTGGAACAATGCAGAAAGTAATGTATGCAAAAGATTTACAGAAAACAAAGTAAAAATTACAAAATAAAAGTTACAAAGATACACACAAGGCTATTTGCTTACCAAAATAAACAGGGATCAAGATAGAAGAACCTTGGACTTGGTTTTGTAGACGGACACACAGTTCTGATTGGATCAGGAGTCCACCTAGCTTCAGCTACCATTAGGAGCGGACTGATTTTAGGTTTCTGCCCATGCCTTTTATGCTGGGAGATTTGCCTTGAGGCTGCAAGCCCGTTCGGAAGGGGGGAACTAGTTTTAATTACATTTCCAGACATAATTTGATTCCCAGATGGTTGAGTTTGTCATATCTTTTCTGTGATATGCGAACTTCACAGGTTTTTCCTGTCCCACTTTGAACTTCGCTGACATTTCCCATTTCCACCGGTAAAAGTGTATGTACACACACATGAAAAAAGACTTCCCTACTCCAGGTGACAATTGTCCAAGCAAAAATACACATCTGAGACAGTATTTCATAGCAGATTAAAGGTGAAGACCTGACTGATATTGGCATAATAAGCCATTTCCTGGCCAGAGGCTAGCAGGCCAATTTAGTAGTTCCTGCTCTCCTATTCAGACCCAAGGGTAGCTGATCACCTGTATAGGCTTCAAAGTGGTTGGGCAACTGTCTGATTAAGTGTTTCCTAATTAGAAGCAGACAATAGTAGCTTTTCCTGCTGGCCATTGAATGCAGAGTAAATTTACATTTACATAAGGAACTCCATGAAGCCAGACTGGCATACATACACCTCTGAAAGATACACAGCAGATGAAATATAGGGCTTCCATGAGATACAACATGGCTGTTATGTTCTGCATATTACCGTACATATCATCATCACCACAATATATCATCAAACCTCCCCTCTTTAAAATGGGTCTGGGAGGTGACTCCCATGAATCACCTTGCCAGCGCTTACACTGCCGGCCTGGCCTGGAGGGGTAACTCCTTAGCATTCTCAGGAGGGTTCCCCACCTGGCTATTAGCTCCCAGCTACCCGGCTGGAAAACTAGGCCAGGTTGCTGCAATGTGTTGCTGCCCCTGGCAACCTGACGTAACCAACCAGGGGGATGATGGTCCGGGACAACCGTGAATTCGCGACCAGAGAGACAGTGCAGCAGCTGGGGAAGGGTTCCGACCGTCACTACACGCCCTTTCTCTATATTGGCAGGCAGGGGCGTCGCTAGCCCTGTTTTAGGGGGGCACGTGCCCCCAATCTTTCCTGGGGTGCCACGGATCTCCGCCCGGCCGCCCCCTCTGTCAAGACTCAGCGGCTCCCTCCAGCCGCCGCGTCACTGACAGTCTCAGACCTCAGGATCAGGCGGCGAGCCGGCGACCAATCGTGCGGGCGCTAGGACCCAGCGCCCGCACTGATATGCGGAAGTGACATCACTTCCGCATATCGAGCGGGTGCGTCCAGTGCCCGCTCGTACATCTGGTCGGGTCGCCGCTGATCCTGAGGTCTGCTGAGAGGTAGGGGGGGAGCGGCGGCGGCGGCGGCTAGAGGGGGGGCCTCCCTGTCACTCACTCACTCACTCACTCCCTCCCTAAAGGGGCTCCCTGGCACGCACTCACTCCCTAAAGGGGCTCCCTGTCACTCACTCACTGCCTAAAGGGGCTCCCTGTCACTCCCTAAAGGGGCTCCCTGTCACTCACTCCCTAAAGGGGCTCCCCTGGCACTCACTCACTCCCTAAAGGGGCTCCCTGTCACTCACTCACTCCCTAAAGGGGCTCCCCTGGCACTCACTCACTCCCTAAAGGGGCTCCCTGGCACTCACACACTCCCTAAAGGGGCTCCCTGGCACGCACTCACTCCCTAAAGGGGCTCCCTGGCACTCACTCACTCCCTAAAGGGGCTCCCTGTCACTCACTCACTCCCTAAAGGGGCTCCCTGGCATGCACCCACTCCCTAAAGGGGCTCCCTGGCACTCACTCACTCCCTAAAGGGGCTCCCTGTCACTCACTCACTCCCTAAAGGGGCTCCCTGGCATGCACCCACTCCCTAAAGGGGCTCCCTGGCACGCACCCACTCCCTAAAGGGGCTCCCTGGCACGCACTCACTCCCTAAAGGGGCTCCCTGGCACGCACTCACTCCCTAAAGGGGCTCCCTGGCACGCACTCACTTCCTAAAGGGGCTCCCTGGCACTCACTCACTTCCTGAAGGGGCTCCCTGGCACTCACTCACTCCCTAAAGGGCCTCCCTGTCACTCACTCACTCCCTAAAGGGCCTCCCTGTCACTCACTCACTCACTCCCTAAAGGGGCTCCCTGTCACTCACTCACTGCCTAAAGGGGCTCCCTGTCACTCACTCACTGCCTAAAGGGGCTTCCTGTCACTCACTCACTGCCTAAAGGGGCTCCCTGGCACTCACTCACTGCCTAAAGGGGCTTCCTGTCACTCACTCACTGCCTAAAGGGGCTCCCTGGCACTCACTCACTACCTAAAGGTGCTCCCTGTCACTCACTATCGGGGTCCCTGTCACTCACTACCTAACTGGAGGCGCCTGTCACTCACTAGCTAACCTGGGGGTCCCTGTCACTCACTACCTAACTTGGGGGGGCTACCATATTAAGGGGGCATTCTGCCTATTTATGTGAAATGCTGTCTATTTATGTGCCTCATGACTGCTGAATGTGTCTTGTTGGGAGCCTTATGATTTGTTGGGGGCCTCATGATTGCTGAATTTGTCTTGTTGGGGGCCTCATGATTTGTTGGGGGCCTCATGATTGCTGAATTTGTCTTGTTGGGGGCCTCATGATTGCTGAATTTGTCTTGTTGGGGGCCTCATGATTTGTTGGAGGCCTCATGATTGCTGAATTTGTCTTGTTGGGGGCCTCCTGATTTGTTGGGGGCCTCATGATTGCTGAATATGTCTTGTTGGGGGTCACATGATTGCTAACTGTGAGACTATGGGAAAAGCTGAATCCTTATCATATGAGACAATAGCATTAAACCTACTTTTTTAGCGTTTTAAAACAGAAAATAAAACTGGGAGGTTCTAAAAAATTGAATACATTTTTCAGGAGTAGGATGGATGAAATTGTTTATCTTCACAGTTTATTTTCAACTTGGATTTTCCATAATGTTCATGTATGAGTTAAAACGTTTGTACAGTATTTAGTTTAAATTGCTGTTGCCACTTTGCGATAGATAAGTGACTTTTGGGTTGCAGTTTGGGCACTCGGCCTCCAAAAGGTTCGCCACCACTGTCCTAATCTGATGTCCCACCATTGCTAGGTTCATGTAAATTTGTCTCCACCCGTTACCACACCTATATTCTGGTCCATGGCCCACCCATTTTTTGGTGCGGAGCGATAAGCACGCCGCACAACGTGATCGTCATATTTTTGGCACGCTAGCTGCAGTGTGCTGAATTCTGCTGCCTACAGTATGTACAGTATACGCTGTTCTCTAGTGCTTGCACTGTGTGCTGATTTACCTCCAGTGTGTACAGTGTAAGGTGCTACTCTGTGCCTTTATTGATTGTAAACCAGCTGTATTGTATGCTGATCCCTGCTACTTTCAGTATGTACAGTATTAGCTGTAAAGCCTGGTACACACATACAATTTTGATTAGCCAATTTTAGCTCTGTTCATAAAATTCATTGTCTGTTGGCCCACTTACTGCACGGGGGTGGGAAATTGGGGGTCAGTGATTGACCAATCAAAATTGTATGTGCGTATACATCTTTGATCTATGCCTATACTGATTGTAAATGATCGAAATAAAGGACAAGGGGCTCCGTCCAATATTTCGATGGGCAGGCCCGTTATCCGTAGCTTACACCGCTGCTAAGTTCATGTACATTTGGCCCCACCCATGGCCACGCCCACTCACCGCATGCCCACAGGTGCCACTGATCTCCAAGGACCCTAGAAACGCCCCTGTTGGCAGGAGCTATCTCTCTGTCCCTTTGGGGAACAATTATCTGCCGGTCTGCCTCCTCCACTTTGGACAGCTCCGAGGGAATAACTTCCCAGAACCCTCTCAGCCAGCCCCCTCCAGCTGGTGACCTGCTGGCCAGACTCCTGAGGTGAGCTCTTCCAGGCTGCTGTCAAATCGAAGAGCCCCAGAGAGCTCAGTGCTGCCTGTCACACATGCCAGGGAGGCCGCAAACTTAGAGGACCCTGGGCCCTCCGCCGGGCCAGGTTCCGAAGGGGACGCTGCTGATCTGGCAACATCTGCTACTTCAGTGGACAGTCCCTCTGCTGTAGACCCACCAGCGCTGCTGGTTACCACTGCAGTGGAGAGAGTGTCCGTATCACACATATCATTGCTCATACCTTGTATCTCAAAATCATCTGAAGGGGAAAGATCTGGCTTGGGGCCGTCTGCCCTTCAGTGGGCAGTTCATCTGCTGCAGTCCAGCGAACACTGCTGGTTACTCCTGCAGCTGACGGAGTGTCCACATGACAAGCATCATTATGTAGCACAACACATATGATATCAACATTATCAGCTCTGCACATATTGTCATTTAGAACATCACACACAACATCACCATTATCTGCAGCGTTATACACATTGCTACTCAGCACCACTTCACAAGTAGCATCAATAGTTCCTGCATCGATTACCTCGATTGTCCGTGCATCATAAATGACATCATCAGTTTCTGCATTTTCTGTATAAACATGTCCCACTCCAGGCCTGGGCACTGGAAACTCACTAGGGCTGGCTCCTAGTATACACTCCTTAGCCCCTGGAGGCTCACCAGCACCCCCCACTTGCACAAAGTTATCAAACAGTACCTTGCAAGAGTCCTGAACTTCTGCTGGGGAGGTGGGCTCCACGGGGGTTAGAGTAGGTTCATACCGGGCCACTAACCGTCCCAGGTCAGTACCCAACAAAACGTTTGTGGGGATGGCATCAGTTACCCCCACTTTTCTCATTCCACTGCCGGCACCCCAGTCCAGGTGAACCCATGCAGTGGGTATGGCTGGGCTGACACCCCCAACTTCTTTGACAGCCATAGTCTTGCCAGGAATGTACTCCTCCGGATTCACAAGCTGGGGGGGGGCACTAGCGTCACCTCTGCTCCAGTGTCCCTAAGGCCGGTGGTAACTGTATCCCCAACCATGACAGGTTGCAGATTCTCTGCATAGCCAGTGGCATTTCTGGTAGCACACAAAGCAGTTTGGACTTCACTGGGCATTGAGGCCTCACTGTATTTTGGGGCCTCCCTCTTCCTCTCTGGGCAAGTCATGCTGATATGACCCACCCTGTCACATACAAAGTATTTCCGGGTGTCCGTGGTTGGTGGCTTGAATCCAGGAGACGGTGGTGCTTGCCTCCTCTGGGTGACGGGTGAAGCAGGTTTAGCGATCTGTTCTCCGTTCCAGCTGGGCGTAGTAGTCCTCCAGGACTCGGATGCTCGATGCGCTGTGTAGGACCAGCGACTTTCGCGGCCTCATCCACAGTCTTTGGCTCTCGGTCCAGTACAAAGAACCGGACCTCAACAGGACAAGTGTGTAGGAACTGGTCCTTGATCATCAGTTCCTGCAGGGCATCAAAGGTTTTGACTGACAGTCCTTTTAACCACTGCTGGAAGGCAGTGCGCAGGTTGCAAGCATGATCCAGGTAACTGTCGTTAGGATCTCGCTGCACTGTCCTGAAACGTTTGCAATACACCTCTGGTGTGATGGCTTGCTCAACTGCCTCAAAGTCTGCTTCTTTCTCCTGGGGGAGACTCACAAACGCCTTCAGGGCCTTGCCTCTCAGCCCTGCTGTGAGATACCTTGCCCACTGATCACGGGGCACCCCATACTGACGACAAGTCCTTTCAAACCCCTGTAAGAAAGTGTCTATATCAGAGTCCTTGTTCATAGCGGGGAACTTATCCAGGGGGGTTCTGTGGACTCGCTCACCTTCGCGTTCTGCGGATCCAGCAGACAGGTTCTGCTGCTGAAGTTTAACCAGCTCCAGCTGGTGTTGACGCTCAGCACTTTCCCTCTCGGCCTAGTGTCGCAGTGCAGCTTGTTCCCTCTTGGCCTGGTGTCGCCACTCAGCTTGTTCCCTCTCGGCCTGGCGTCGATGTTCAGAACGATCCTTCTCTGCGTGTCGATGCAGTAGGATCAGCTTTAGGCGCAGTTCTGGATCAGCCGAACCAAGTAGCTGTAGGTCAGCTTCCAGAGATGCCATCTCCGTGTTCGGTGGATCCTCCAGGACATCGTCTCCACTCGCATCCTGTGGCGGGAGTGATTCCTCCTCTGATATGTTGTGAGCTGCATCTGCTGGAATTGGAGCACGGGCTTGCTCTGCCTCATCATACTCCTCAAGGGCACGAACTAACTGCTCCTTAGTCTGGCCTCTCACTGTCTCGATGCCTCTGTGCTCACACAGGTTGAGTAAGTCGCTTTGATTCTGTTTCTTATAGCTGGTTGTTTTCTGTGCCATTGTATTGCCAAACAAAAAAGAAAAAAGAGGGGAGGGGAAGCAAAATGCCAAGTGTGTACCTTTGTGAAAAAAAAAGTATATACCTGTAGATTCTGCACTGAGAAGACTTCTGTAGGCTAGTCGCTTCTAACAGCTTCCAGCCTTTAGTACACAGAATAGAGAGCTAAACTGGGTACTAATGCACTAAATGTTCCCACCACTGCCAGCCAATTATGTCAGGAACCGGCCCCGCGGCAAGCCTGCAGATACAGTTGCCGACTGCGAGTTTGACAAGATCGAGAGGGGAAGCAGCCTTAGTCGAGCTAACACAAGGCTGTGACCCCTCAGAACACTTCTCACTGCCACCACTAGCTGTTGCTAGACACTTCCACTCTGCTGTGGAGTGATCTGCACGCAATCCGCGTTTTCGTATTCGGGTCAGCTTTGTGCTTTAGGCCGAATACGGGATGCGCTTAAGGCCAAATACGGGACTGATTTTAGGTATCTGCCCCTGCCTTTTATGCTGGGAGATTTGCTTTGAGGCTGCAAGCCCGTTCGGAAGGGGGGAACTAGTTTTAATTACATTTCCAGACATAATTTGATTCCCAGATGGTTCAGTTTGTCATATCCTTTCTGTGATATGCGAACTTCACAGGTATTTCCTGTCCCACTTTGAACTTCGCAGACATTTCCCATTTCCACCGGTAAAAGTGTATGTACACACACATGAAAAACGACTTCCCTACTCCAGGTGACAATTGTCCAAGCAAAAATACACATCTGAGACAGTATTTCATAGCAGATTAAAGGTGAAGACCTGACTGATATTGGCATAATAGGCTATTTCCTGGCCAGAGGCTAGCAGGCCAATTTAGTAGTTCCTGCTCTCCTATTCAGACCCAAGGGTAGCCGATCACCTGTATAGGCTTCAAAGTGGTTGGGCAACTGTCTGATTAAGTGTTTCCTAATTAGAAGCAGACAATGGTAGCTTCTCCTGCTGGCCATTGAATGCAGAGTAAATTTACATTTACATAAGGAACTCCATGAAGCCAGACCGGCATACATACACCTCTGAAAGATACACAGCAGATGAAATATAGGGCTTCCATGAGATACAACATGGCTGCTATGTTCTGCATATTACCGTACATATCATCATCACCACAATATATCATCACAAGAATATTCAATAAAAAAGTGTTTTCCTACTTTTTATAAACCATACAGTTATCATATTTGCTTTTGTGCTCAAGTATTATTATTCATTTCAAAATGACAAGTTCCCAAAGTTTGTTTGCTCTGAAAGCTGCCATAGAATTTTATTCATAGATACAGTATTTATATATTATAATGTACCCAGTGAATTTTTCTGAGCTGTGTCTGATCTGCACGTTAGAAGGCATTTCAGCACTGCCAAGGAATGTTTACATTCCTCTCTTGCTACAATTAAATAGAGATGGGAAGTCCGGATCTTTTTAAGGATTCGGATGATTCGAATTGGATCATTGAAAAGATCCGGATCTTTGAACCGAATCTTTGAATCATTTTACTAGGGAAGGAGACTGGGGGTGAAATGACTAGCAGGACAGGACTTTCCCTGCACTGTACATTCTGTTCAAGCCTGGCTGCTAGTATAGCACGCTATGTGTCAACTTCACTGATATATTTTACTTTTAGTTCTGTTTTAAGACATGATATGTAGACTCGTGCAGGATAATGAGACAACATTTCCCCACCTAAAGAGAGAGGTTTAGCAAGCAAGGGACCTTATCCCCTCCAGAGTTAAGTTAACAGTTAAGACATAGCCCCCAGCCGTCCCGAATCTTGTGGGACTGTACCGATTTGGAGGGCCCTCCTGCTATCCCGCGCTCCCCCTCCCTACCCCTTGTGTCCCAGGCGGCAGTGGGCAGAGAGGATGAAAAAAATTATTGAGGCGCCAGCCGCGCCGAAGTGGTCATGACATTCTTCCTCCCTCCCATGGAATTTGCCCCCCTGTGTCCCCCCTGCTAGCAGAGTGCGCAGCTGAGCGGAGCGAACTGTCATCTTACCGGCATCCATCCATGCATACCGGTATCCAACTTCACTCTGCTTCCTGTGACGTCACAGGAAGCTGGATGAAGCCGGACAGCGGTACGCATGGATGGATGCCTCGATCTTTTTTTTTTTGCATTCTACAGGCACCCTCCTCCCCACTCACGGCCATCCTCACCCTCCTCCCACCCACCGGCACTCTCACCCTCCTCCCCACGGTATATGGGGGAAATATTTATAAAAAAAATATAAGGGGATAGTATCAATTACATTTTTTTTTTAAAAACGTTATGGTGGGTGTGACTAGGGTGTGTGTTGGGGGTGTGGTTATGGGGTGTGGCCTAAGTGTCCCGATTTCTAATTTTAAAATGTTGGGAAGTATGGTTAAGAGTTAACATTTTATGGCCTGCCCATCTGATTCTCCCTGAGCATGCTGGGTATTCTGTAAATCTAAACTTTATTTATTTACCACCAAAGCAACAGGTGTGTATGCAGCACAGCAACACACAGGATCTATTAAAGGAGTACTGTGGGTTTCTTTAAAAAGAAAAACGGACACTTACTTGGGGCATCTTCCGGCCCCCTGAAGACATTAAAGGAAGGGTTCAGGGACAAAAAAAAATACAAATCCACTTACCTGGGGCTTCCTCCAGCCCGTGGCAGGCAGGACGTGCCCTTGACGCCACTCCGAAGGCTACCGGTTTCCTTCGGTGGCGCACGCGACCTGGTCAGGCTGGCTTCCAGGTCGGGGTCTTGTGGTTCTGTGCCTGCGTAGTACAGTCCGTAGGACGTCCGATGACGTCAGCGTGCCAGCGTGAGACACACGTTGGAGCGCACAAGAGCCCGGCCTGGAAGCTGGCCTGGTCAGGTCGGGTGCGCCACCGGAAAAGACCGGTAGCCTCCGGAGCGGCGTCGAGGGCACGTCCAGCCTGCCATGGGCTGGAGAAAGCCCCAGGTAAGTGGATTTGTGTTTTTATTTTATTTTTTTAAACCGTGGATCTTCCCTTTAAGTCCTGCACCATCCCTGCAGGGTCTTCCATTCCCCGACGCCGGTCACGGTGTCATTATTCGTCTAACTAGATGAATATCACTGCAGCTGCGCAGCCAGGGCCGCGTGTGTCCTCGCTCACGATCGTGTCATCGGGACTTACTGCACAGTACAAATCTTTCTCGAACTGCTCCTGTGCAGTAAGCTCCCGATGACGCGGTCGGAAGCGAGGACGTGCACGGTCCTGGCTGCGCAGCCGCAGTGATAATAACACCGTGACTGGTGGCGGCAAATGCAAGATCCTGCAGGGACGGTGCGGGAGTTGATGTCTTCAGGGGGCTGGTAGAAGCCCCAGGTAAGTGTCCAATTTTCTTTTTAAAAAAACCCACAGTACTCCTTTAAAGGGAACCTTAAGTGAGAAGGATATGGAAGCTGCCATATTTATTTCCTTGTAAACCATGCCAGTTGCCTGGCAGCCCTGCTGATCATCTGACATAAGTAGTGTTTGAGTCTAAACCCAGGAACAAGCATATGGCAAATTCAGTAAAACCTGAGTCAGAGTATCTGATCTGCTGCATGCTTGTTCAGGGTCTGTGACTAAAAGTATTAGAGACACAGGGTCAGCAGGGCTGCCAGGCAACTGGTATTGCTTAAAAGCAAACAAATATGGCAGCCTCCAAATACCTCTCACCTTGCCAGCAGTGATAGTGGGTGTGTGAGTACACATGGCCAGCAGTGATAGCAGCTGTGTGAGGACACATGGCCAGCAGTGATAGTGGGCGTGTGAGACTAGGAGTTATTAACTTTGTAACCAAAGAGCTGCTGCTTATGCTGCTGTAATGTGATCCCTCACCCTCAGTGAGCTGGGAGGAGTTGCTTCTCTCACTCCCAAGTCCCTAACTCTTCACAGCTCAGCAGAAGCAGGGATGGTCGTAGTCAGCCAACTTCGCTACGCTGGAACTACGCGTATTTTTACGCAAATACGCTTTGCAATCTACGGCTCCGAAATCAGCCACTTCGCTACGTTAGCATACCGTAGACTACGCATTAAAATACGCAAGCTTCACGTATTGCGTAGTGTAGTTGATGCGACCGCTTATGCCCTTATGCGGAAAATTTCCGCAATAATCTGCTAACTATGCGCATACACAAACTAATATAAGCATACATTCCAACATCCAATGCGGCAATAAAATTTCTGCGCATGCGCAATGACCCATATAAATGCAGTTACCGCACGCGTAGTTGACTTCGCAATACAAACGTCAACTACGCGTAGCAGGGGAAGCTACGCATGGCAGGGCTACGACTACGCGGAAATGCGTACGTGTAGTTCTTAAACTTCGCCTACGAACTATGATGCGTAGTTGCGTACTACGATGCGTAGTTTCGCGCTGGCGTAGTTTACAAGCAACCCTGAGCAGAAGCTGCAGTTCCTGTTTCTTCCAGCAGACATCCACTGTGAACCGAATCGTTCATTGTGGTGATCCGGATGGTTCGACTCACAAAAAAGATCTGGATCAAAGATCCGAATCGTTCATGATCCGGACAACACTACAATTAAAGCGGAATATAACCCTGCATTTCAACTTTGCTCTAAAACATTATTTACAGTATATTATATGCAACCAGCATTTTCTTTTACTAGACCAGCATTGAAATGGTTACACATAGAGCTTTAAAGAGACACTGAAGCGAGACTAAATCTCGCTTCAGTGCTTATATTCAGCAGGGGCATGTGTGCCCCTGCTAAAACGCCGCTATCCCGCGGCTAAACGGGGGTCCCTTACCCCCCAAATCCCCCCCTGCAAAATCTACGGTTGGTTGAGGCAGGGCTAACGGCTGCAGCCCTGCCTCTCAGCGCCGTCAATCATCGGCGCATCGCCGCCTCTCCCCCGCCCCTCTCATTGAAGGAAGACTAAGAGGGGCGGGGGAGAGGCGGAGATACGCGCTGACAGACGCGCGTGAGGCAGGGCTGCGGCCATTAGCCCTGCCTCAATGTGGAAGAGATCCCCCGCTGCACGGAGGGGATTTGTGAGGTAAGGGACCCCCGTTTAGCCGCGGGATAGCTGCGTTTTAGCAGGGGCACACATGCCCCTGCTGAATATGAGCTCTGAAGCGAGATTTATTCTCGCTTCAGACTCTCTTTAAAGTTCCTGGAGAGAAATGCAGACGCATCTGAAGCTTACATAGATACATTTTGTTTACTTAAATGTATCTAAGTGTGGAATGTGACTCACTCTCTCTGACTGTGCAGGAGCTGGAGGACAGCCAAAGAGTGTGTAACATTTCTCACTTGTTACATTCTATTTAGTTAAATGTATCTATCTGAACTTCGGATGTATCTGCATATCTCTCCATGGAACTTTAAACCTCTGTGTGTAACCCTTCCAATGCTGGTCTAGTAAAAAAAAAAATGCTGGTTGCATATAATATGCTGTAAATAATGTTTTAGAGCAAAGTTGAAATGCAGGGTTATATTCCGCTTTAAGTAAAGATAATAAACAGGGAGGGGTACACCTGCATGTAATTAGAGTGTGCTAGGGTCCAAAAGGACAGACGATAGACGATCGATAGAGGCCAATCTTTCATGGAAAATGTTGCTGCAGCAAGAAGCTAAATTTATTCCAGAGACAAGGGCATGTGGCCCGCTGGGACTAATTGCATTGTTTTCTCTCTAAATATTGATGTTTCATTAACCACCTGGGCGGTATGGACGAGCTCAGCTCGTCCATCACCGCCGGAGGCTGCCGCTCAGGCCCTGCTGGGCCGATTTGCGCCAAATAAAGAGCAGCACACGCAGCCGGCACTTTGCCAGCCGCGTGTGCTGCCCGATCGCCGCCGCTCTGCGGCGATTCGCCGCGAGCAGCGGCGAAAGAGGGTCCCCCTAGCCGCCTGAGCCCTGCGCAGCCGGAACAAAAAGTTCCGGCCAGCGCTAAGGGCTGGATCGGAGGCGTCTGACGTCAGGACGTCGGCTGACGTCCATGACGTCACTCCGCTCGTCGCTATGGCGACGGTGTAAGCAAAACAAGGAAGGCCGCTCATTGCGGCCTTCCTTGTTTATTCTGGGCGCCGGAGGCGATCGGAAGAACGCCTCCGGAGCGCCCTCTAGTGGGCTTTCATGCAGCCAACTTTCAGTTGGCTGCATGAAATAGTTTTTTTTTTATTTAAAAAAAACCCTCCCGCAGCCTCCCTGGCGATCTTATCAGAACGCCAGGGTGGTTAAGAGTTTCATTATTTACTTGCATAACTCTGTTTTTAAATTCTGTGTTTATTGTTTTGATTAGGTTTAAGGTGTGCAGCAGGCGATTGTGTCCCCTTGTTTCACTATTGAATCTGTTGTCAATGATCACCATAACAACAGATCCACGGCAAGATCATGTTCAGAGAGGCGGGAGACCCGCGGCTCACCAATTGGTTGGAGTAATGCACATGTCACTTCCGGGGGGCAGAGCTAAGGATGCCGAACTGGTGTGGCCGTTTGAACCGTACCAATATGGGGGGTGTGAGACTATTTAAAGAGGAACTCCAGTGAAAATAATGTAATAAAAAAAGTGCTTCATTTTTACAATTATTATGTATAAATGATTTAGTCAGTGTTTGCTCATTGTAAAATCTTTCCACTCCCAGATTCACATTCTGACATTTATTACATGGTGACATTGTTACTGTGGGCAGGTTCTGTAGCTGTTTCTAGCTGTTCTGGCTGTTAGACAGCTGTAAACAGCTAATTCCTGTCTGTGAACATTGTTACATTATGGCAGTTTGCCCAGAGTACCGCGGTATTCAGAGCTTCTTGTGGGAGGGGTTTCAGCACAAAATCAGTCACACAGCACCCCCTGATGGTCTGTTTGTGAAAAGCATTCTATTTCTCAAGTAAAAGGGGGTATCAGCTACTGATTGGGATAAAGTTAAATTTTTGGTCGGAGTTTCTCTTTAAGATGAACGACCCTTGGGTAAGATTGTCGACTGTTATAGCCTCTAAAGAAGTGTTTGTTAGGGAAAACAGCTGTCAGGCTTGTTAACTCCCACTGCTAACCACGCTGTCTGTGTGCTTTGTGATTAAAAGGTACCAATAGCATTAATTGTGCCTCATCTTTTCCTCTTTATGTGTATATTATATGCTGTACATTATATTTTAAAGTATTGCTAAGAGGAAAAGAGGCTTTCGGGAGCAGCTCATCATAGTAGTAAAATTCAACTTTTAATAGACTTCCATAAAAAATATTGCCATGCAGCAATAAAATAGTAAATATAAGCAGAAAAATACTTATCAGGCGCATGCAGTCAAATAGAGGTGTGGAGGATCATCCACTGCACCTCTATTTGACTGCATGTGCCTAATAAGTATTTTTCTGCTTATATTGACTATTTTATTGCTGCATGGAAATATTTTTTATGGAAGTCTATTAAAAGTTGAGTGTTACTACTATGATGAGCTGCTCCCGAAAGCCTCTTTTCCTCTTAGCAATACTTGTTGAGCTATGTACTTTTATCTGGATGTTGCACCATCAATTTGAATGTTTTTGCAGTTGGCATATGGTGTGCACACGCCACAAAAAAACCTTTTTGTCACACATAATATTTTAAAGCAAAGAACAAATGCTGTGTTTCATACCACTTTAAACCCCCAAAATACCCCTTAGTGCTGCTATTTCAATGGGCGCTTATGGCGGCACACAAAAAATGTACATTTTTCAATACCCTTTTGGTACGTTGATTGGTGGTGGGGGGTCGTTAAGGTTAGGTGGGGGGTTAAGGTTAGACGTGGAGGGTGGGTGGTTATGTTTAGGATTGGGGGCATGGGTAAGATTAGGTTCTAGGTAGGGTAGGGTGTTTGTGCTGGGTGGGGGGACAATTAGGCGTCGGGAAGAGAGTCTGTGCGGTGCGTGTGTGTGTGTGTGGGGGGGGGGGGGGGGGATTAGGGTTAGGCGTCGGGCAGGGTTCTATGCGAGAGTAGGTTTAGGTTTAGCTAGAGTATTTAATACCGATATTATATGATCCTTTTTTACACTTTAATAGGAGAATATCTGTAAATTTACCAATATTCTACTATCGGCTTTCCTGGGCGTCTTTCCTGGGCTTCCAAATTAGCAGGCACCCTTTTATTATGTACGCCTGCAAGGCCCCTGAACAGTACATTTGCTTAGGAGAGTCAGGC
The DNA here is from genome assembly GCF_040937935.1 of Hyperolius riggenbachi. Lineage (NCBI taxonomy): Eukaryota > Metazoa > Chordata > Amphibia > Anura > Hyperoliidae > Hyperolius > Hyperolius riggenbachi. The sequence goes on along the minus strand of NC_090646.1, from coordinate 104,707,409 downwards.
TGCAAACTTTACATAAAATAAAAGATCATTTATGATTTTTTTCCCTTATATTTCTAGCTGATTTGATTAATCGGCTTGACTCTGCCAGAAAACTATAGCCTCAACATGTCTGCTTGATAGCGTATAATTGTGACCTAAAACCTATTTAGACTATTGATTGGAAAGGAGTAAAAATTTGCATTGATTAGGGGCAGGAGTGGTGGTCGATTTATGGGCGGTCACATTGCATTGCATCAAACGATGCATCAAAAACGAAATGCGGTCTAATCGATTTTCAATACATTTCCTACTTAAATGTATTAAACATTGATGTGCTATGTGTTGTAGGAATTGATCCCTCTCTGATCATATTCCGATCAGAGAGGATCAAAGCTAGCCAAACACTAAGAGGTTACCAACCAATGTGGCAAAAGTATTGATCCCTATCTGATCAGAAAACAGAACAATAATGAACCAAAACTCGGATCTAACATGAAGTATTTGGAGTCAATGGGGTTGATTCACTAAACCGTGCTAACGCATAGCATGGCCGTCAACACGACTTATCAGAGATAACACGCAATCCATCATAAATCACAGCCGTGCTGTGAGGCTGTGTTTACATCTGTAGTGTCAGTCTCAGCTGCTCCCCCGCCTCCTGCATAGCTCCGGTCCCTGCCCCCGTCCCTTCCCTCCAATCAGCAGGGAGGGAAGGGATGCAGGCGGGGACTGGAGTTCTACAGGAGGCGGGGAGAGCAGCAGACTGACACTATAGAGATAAACACAGCCAGCTCTGTCAAGCTGTTTGTCAGCAGCGTGGCTGTGATTTATGAGGGATTGCAGGGTGCAGGGGGACCTTAGGGGGGTTTAGGATATCAACAGAGGCTGGGCTGTATAGGCAGATTCAGCCTCTGTATGCAGATAATATTCTTCAAACCCACCTCGGTTCTCTTTAACAAACTGATGCATCAGGGGTGTTGCTAGCCCTATTTTGGGAGGCACGTGCCCCCAATCTGTCCTGAGGTGCCACGGATCTCTTCCCCAGGGGTGCCCGCAGGGCCGCGCCTGGGCGGGTGCATTGCACCCAGGCCCCTGTCTCTGACAGGCGCCGCCTGGCCGCCGCTCACCCCCTCTGTCCGCGGGCTGGCCGCCGCGTCGCTCAGACCTCGATCAGGCGGCGACCAATCGTGCGGGCGCTAGGACCCAGCGCCCGCACTGATATACGGAAGTGACATCACTTCCGCATATAGAGCGGGTGCGTCCGGCGCCCGCTAGTATTGGTCGGGTCGCCGCTGATCCTGAGGTCTGCTGGCTGCGAGTGCGAGGTAAGGGGGGGAGCGGCGGCGGCGGCAGGGGCTCCCTGTCACTCACTCACTACCTAAAGGGGCTCCCTGGCACTCACTCACTACCTAAAGGGGCTCCCTGGCACTCACTCACTACCTAAAGGGGCTCCCTGGCACTCACTCACTGCCTAAAGGGGCTCCCTGGCACTCACTCACTGCCTAAAGGGGCTCCCTGGCACTCACTCACTGCCTAAAGGCGCTCCCTGGCACTCACTCACTGCCTAAAGGGGCTCCCTGGCACTGACTCACTACCTAAAGGGGCTCCCTGGCACTCACTCACTGCCTAAAGGGGCTCCCTGTCACTCACTCACTACCTAAAGGGGCTCCCTGTCACTCACTCACTACCTAAAGGAGCTCCCTGGCACTCACTACCTACAGGGGCTCCCTGTCACTCACTCACTACCTAAAGGGGCTCCCTGGCACTCACCCACTACCTAAAGGGGCTCCCTGGCACTTACTCACTGCCTAAAGGGGCTCCCTGTCACCCACTCACTACCTAAAGGGGCTCCCTGTCACTCACTCACTACCTAAAGGGGCTCCCTGGCACTCACTACCTAAAGGGGCTCCCTGTCACTCACTCACTACCTAAAGGGGCTCCCTGTCACTCACTCACTACCTAAAGGGGCTCCCTTGCACTCACTCACTACCTAAAGGGGCTCCCTGGCACTCACTCACTACCTAAAGGGGCTCCCTGGCACTCACTCACTACCTAAAGGGGCTCCCTGGCACTCAATCACTACCTAAAGGGGCTCCCTGGCACTCACTGCCTAAAGGGGCTCCCTGGCACTCACTGCCTAAAGGGGCTCCCTGGCACTCACTCACTGCCTAAAGGGGCTCCATGTCACTCACTCACTACCTAAAGGGGCTCCCTGTCACTCACTCACTACCTAAAGGGGCTCCCTGTCACTCACTATCGGGGTCCCTGTAACTCACTACCTAACTGGAGGCGCCTGTCACTCACTAGCTAACCTGGGGGTCCCAGTCACTCACTACCTAACTTGGGGGGCTACCATATTAAGGGGGTATTCTGCCTATTTATGTGAAATGCTGTCTATTTATGTGCCTCATGACTGGTGAATTTGTCTTGTTAGGAGCCTTATGATTTGTTGGGGGCCTCAAGATTGCGGAATTTGTCTTGTTGGGGGCCTCGTGATTTGTTGGAGGCCTCATGATTGCTGAATTTGTCTTGTTGGGGGCCTCATGATTTGTTGGGGGCCTCATGATTGCTGAATTTGTCATGTTGGGGGCCTCATGATTGCTGAATTTGTCATGTCGGGGGCCTCATGATTGCTGAATTTGTCATGTCGGGGGCCTCACGATTGCTGAATTTGTCATGTCAGGGCCCACACGATTGCTGAATTTGTCTTGTCGGGGGTCTCATGATTGCTGAATTTGTCTTGTTGGGGGTCACATGATTGCTAACTGCGAAACTATGGGAAAAGCTGAATCCTTATCATATGATACAATAGCATTAAACCTACTTTTTTAGCTTTTTAAAACAGAAAATAAAACTGGGAGGTTCTAAAAAATTGAATACATTTTTCAGGAGTAGGATGGATGAAATTGTTTATCTTCACAGTTTATTTTCAACTTGGATTTTCCATAATGTTCATGTATGAGTTAAAACGTTTGTACAGTATTTAGTTTAAATTGCTGTTGCCACTTTGCGATAGATAAGTGACTTTTGGGTTGCAGTTTGGGCACTCGGCCTCCAAAAGGTTCGCCACCACTGTCATAATCTAATGTCCCACCATTGCTAGGTTCATGTAAATTTGTCTCCACCCATTACCACACCTATATTCTGGTCCATGGCCCACCCATTTTTCGGTGCGGCGCGATAAGCACGCCGCACAACGTGATCCTCATATTTTTGGCACGCTACCTGCAGTGTGCTGAATTATGCTGCCTACAGTATGTACAGTATACGCTGTTCTCTAGTGCCTGCACTGTGTGCTGATTTACCTTCAGTGTGTACAGTGTAAGGTGTTACTCTGTGCCTTTACTGATTGTAAACCAGCTGTATTGTATGCTGATCCCTGCTACTTTCAGTATGTACAGTATTAGCTGTAAAGCCTGGTACACACATACAATTTTGATTAGCCAATTTTAGCTCTGTTCATAAAATTCATTGTCTGTTGGCCCACTTACTGCACGGGGGTGGTAAAATTGGGGGTCAGTGATTGACCAATCAAAATTGTGCGTATACATCTTTGATCTATGCCTATACTGATTGTAAATTATCTAAATAAAGGACAGGGGGCTCCATCCAATATTTCGATGGGCAGGCCCGTTATCTGTAGCTTACACCGCTGCTAAGTTCATGTACATTTGGCCCCACCCATGACCACGCCCACTCACCTCATGGCCACGCCCATTTTGTCATATACCTCCCCGCCTGGTGCCCACAGGTGTCCCCGATCTCCAAAGACCCTAGAAACGCCCCTGTGATGCATCATTGGTTTCCAATGGTTCTGGGGCTGTGTTTTGGCTTTCAGGGACAACAAAGGGACACCTTCAGAAGTGATGCATTGTGTGTCTTTATGCCCCATTCTCAACTGCAGTCTTCACCCTGTGTGGCACATCCCTGCTCAGCCTCGGGAGACTAAAACTATCACAGGTAACCAGCAAATTTGACAGCAAAGCTTTTATACTGACGTCAGCCAATAAGTAAGAGTCAGCCACACTGCTGTCCAATGGAACACACTTCCACCCAATAGCGATTGATTCTAACAATAGAGCCAATCACTTCCTGGTTAGCGATGGTGCTGGAGAGCGTACACTAAGCGTCTCACATGTGCCTGTCTGTTGGAAAACTTTGGAGGAAGCCTGTCTGCATGCATTGCGTTGAAATTTGGAGACACCATCCTCAATCATGTCCGTTTGTGCCGGCTTCCGGAAGTAACTGACTCAACGCTGGAACAAGAAGGAGGTGAGAACGTAACAGTACGCCTGCTGCATTTTTGGTGCAATTCTCATTCAGTACAATTGAATAGGACTTTCGAATCAATCGAACCAAAAATCTCTGTGAGGATCAAGTGCAGGGGGAAAATGATTGTATTCTCTCCTGTAAGGACCATAGATGAGGTGACTTCTCTCCTGTGAGGACAGTATGAGGTGACTTCTCTCCTATGAGGATGGTAGATGAGGTGACTTCTCTCCTGTGAGGAAGGTAGATGAGGTGACTTCTCTCCTGTGAGGATGGTAGCTGAGGTGACTTCTCTCCTGTGAGGACGGTAGATGAGGTGACTAAACACCTTGAGGAAAAAGCAAAGAGACAATGGGAACCTAATAGCGCAATATGTCACTAAAGTGGAAGATCAGGATTAGTGAAATAATATTCACGAAGGTAGTTTGCTCAAAGTGAACTAACCGTTTCAGGGAGGTGGAGAATTTTATAGCCCGTCTCCACTCGGATGTCCCAAAGATGGTGTCTTGCTCTGGTGTCGCTTTCTTGATAAAAAAGGGTACTGGTGCCAATGGTGGTCAAGCCACTTTGGAAGGAAGAAGAGGTGCCCAGGAAGGATAAAAATCTGCTGAAATCTAATAAAATTGAAATAAGAAAAGGGGTGGCCCTCCCTTTCAAATTATACTAGGAGGAATTGTAAACAAGATTTATTTTGCATAGGCAATGTGTTTCGTAGTTCACAGTCCACTTCCTCAGGCCACTTGTAGTGCCTAAAAGATCAATTAGGGCTGCTCAGAGCTTAAACTTACACAGAAGAAGTCATTAGACGTGATTGTTAAAAGACATAATAGAGAAAAAAAAATTAAAATGCATTAAAATATGCAGCCAAAGGTTCAGTTACCAGCAGCTCCATTCATCAACGTGTATAATTTATGCACAGCAAAGGCCAGAGCTATATGCTCTTAATTATAACTAAACACAGGCCACTTGCATGCCACCATATAGAGATATTTAGACAAAGAACATTGCTGCAGGACAAAAATGTCAGCAGTACTGAATGTCAGTTGCCATGGCAATGGAATTTCTGTGCTGGAAAATGACAGTGCTTGAATGGATATCATATATGGCCAGAACCGATGATGGATCTCAGCTCACAGGTAGTATAATTCTAATGGTTGCCATGGCAACCAACACAGCATATAAAAATTGAAATACATATATGGCTAAAACATAGCAGGTAAAATGTCGCAGATGGAGTCTCTGCAAATAGAATATATTTACATTCCTAGAAGTTATTATTCAATGTATAAATGTAATATACGAGGCAGCTGCGGCGAACAGCATCGCCGCCGCACCTGCCTCCATGCGGCCATCCGTCCGTCCAGCGTCCAGGACGCCGAGGACCGGAGCCTTCTCACTTGCCGGGGGTCGCCTTAGCGCGCAGGCGCGCGCACAGACGGTACCTTTATGCGGGGAGGAAGCACGTCAGCTGACCTGCTGGTCAGCTGACGTCAGAGGAGTCCCACGGCGCCCAGGATTGGCTGATTCAGGAGGGGCATGCCAGTGGGGTCTCCTTTGCTTCATAAGCCTCCAGGCTTCATTCTGCAGGTGTCTGTTGTCGTGAATATTTGCAAGTTAGCGATCAGACCTTAGGCTAGTTCCCTGGTGTTGATGCTAAGGATTTCACACCTAAACTAGGATATTGCTACTTTGCTATTGTTGATTGTTTAGACTAGTTCCCGGGTGTTGATGCTAAGGATTTCACACCCAGACTAGGTTATTATTTACTGTTTTGATCTCCTGTGTATGACTCTTAGTGATTACTCTGACTCTGATCCTGCTTTCTGATCCTGTACTTTCGCCTATCTGCCTACCTGTTGCTGAACCTCTGCCTGATTACTGATTACTCTCTTGTCTCACGATTCTGTACCAATACGTACCTTCCTGTTGCTGAACCTCTGCCTGATTATCGATTACTCTCTTGTCTCACGATCTTGTACTGATACTTACCTCTCTGTTGCCAAACCTTGCCTGCCTGACCATTCTACTCATCAGTGGGCCCTCGCCACTGGTGAGGTGTTAGCTACACCAGCTCCTCTGGTGAATCAGTTCTGCTAGGCCGCAGTACAGCCTTAATTGCCTGCTCCTCAGGTAATCTGTCATTGTAGTATTACTGTATCCCTTAGCCTGCAGTACATCCTGAATCACTCGCTCCTCGGGAGATTCAGCCTCTTCAGTTTTGTTCTCCAGCTTGCTGGAGCTTGTACGCTAGTGCACGATTAGTGTACTGTTATTACCTCACCAGCCCCTCTGGTGAGGTCTCATTGCTATTAAAGTTACGGTTGCACCAAATAACTACACACCCTGCTCTTTGTCTGCTATACTGGTATTATTGGTGATTCTGCAGATCACACATAATCGGGTATAGCGTCTGCATTATTGGTGATTCTGCAGATCACCACATAATCAGACATCTGAGCTACGACACCCTACCGTTACAATAAACATGTTACATATGGAGTCATTCATAGAAGACATGCCCTTAGGGCATAACACTATCACAGGAATTAGAAAAATTAATAACCCCAAAAGAAAACAGTCAGCCTTGGCCCGCGACCAAAGTACAGTGTTCAGAAGAAGGCACGTGCCATCAACCCCCAATATTGTCAGGACGTAGTTGACTATTTAACACAGAAAACCTCATCTTTCTCAGCTTCCGCATGGCGGACATATCTTCCTCCTCCTGCTCTGATTCTGGCACCCCACTTAACACTCAGTCGGCTGTCACCACCGAAGTGCCATCACCCCAGGGTTCAGCGGTGTGGAAATTTTTTTGTGTGTCTGCCTCAGATGAGAGCAATGCCATCTGCCACTCTCTGCCACCAAAAATTGAGCCGTGGAAAGACCGAGACCCGCGTAGGGACAACTACCTTACGAAGGCACATGATTACAAAGCACAAACTGCAATAGGATGACCAACTGAAGGAAAGCAGCACACAAAAGCAAATCAACACACCGCAGTGGAAGATATGCAATTATTTCTCAAAAAAGGCGATACCCAAACTGTACCGTGATGTTGAAAGGCAAGTGGTGTCATCTCTGGCACACAGCGTTGGGTCAAAGGACCATCTGACCACGTGGTCTGCAAAGCAAGGTCAGGCCTGCCCGAAGACTAAGTCAGTCCCGACACACAGCATCTCTGCCTGCACGCCGTGTGACTGCCTGCCCCAAGATTAAGTCGCTCCCCACACAGCATCTCTGCCTGCAGGCCGCTTGACTGCCTTCTCCGCCACCACCAGCAGGGTTCAAGACTCCAGGCGGATCCCTGAATTTTTAAGGCCGCGCTATACTAGTTTTTCTGGTGCATGTACATGCCTGCCTAATTTTTCTGGCTGCACTGTGGCTGCAACAACAAAACAAAAGGCATGTACATGTGCCAATTCCCCTTCGTGATCATTACCTTGCCGCGGTGAAGGGGCTTGCGTATCACAATGAAGCAATGACCGCCGGCTATATGAATGTCTCGGGGGGGGGGGGGAGCACACCCAAGATAATAAGGTAATTGTTTCATTGTGGACAGACCAAATTCGATCAGCTGGACAATCACCTCAGCCTGGAGACCATATGGGCTTGAGAACCGCTGTCGCCTGCACTCTCGCCATAGTGCGCACCAGTCCAGCACCGCCGTCACAACACAAACAGCTGTTTGCGGTGCGTTACACAGTGAGTTTGGTGTGTCAGTGTGAAGCAGTACTCTAATTACACTCCATGATTGATGTATACACATGCAAGATGTTTTAAAGCACTTTAGGCCTGCAATTTAGCATTCAATGTGATTTCTGCCCTTAAAACGCTGCTTTGCGTCAAATCCAGATTTTTTTCCCGGGATTTTTGGCGTCTATCCCACTCATCCATGCAAAAACTCAGATGTTAGACCCCTTGAAACATCTTTTCCATCACTTTTGTGGCCAGCATAAATTTTTCTAGTTTTCCAAGTTCGCCTCCCCATTGAAGTCTATTGCGCTTCGCGGAAGTTCGCGCGAACCGAACTTTTTGCGGAAGTTCGCAAACCGAAAATTGGAGGTTCGGGCTATCTCTAGCTCTAAGTCTACTGGGTGCCAGAATATTCCTGAGTCCATCTAAAGACTAGTCTGGGCCTAAGTTATAGAATCTGTTTGAGATAGGGGTCTCTCCAGAGCTTATAAATAACTAATCTTAAAAGCTGCTGAATGAAAGATGGTTTCTATTCGTATTTACTTTTTGGGAATGATTGATGTATGAGTACTTTGGTCCAAGTCAGGCAGTTATATGAGTTTTCTAGGAAATACCCAAAAGTCAGAATTTCCCAAAAGCAATGTTGCTTTTCCAAGGCTTGTGGTGGGAACTCTTGTAACAAAAATAAGAGTTTTCATCCAAATAAAGTTAACTAAATTAGTAGACTTAATTTGATTGTTTTCAGTATACAAGGAGAGGTCCAAAAAGTCTATGTTCTGTTGGTTAATATTGGCAGAGAAGGAGAGACCCTAATCATTATTGTTAATGGAATCAACTAGTTGCAGTGCATCATTGGGTGAGCCATCCCATATAATGATGATGTCATCATCAGAATAGTGCCAACAATGGGCTTGATTCACTAACTGGCGCTAAGTGTTAGCGCCGGTGTGAAAAGCCATTTTTTGCCCCAGTGCGCGCAAAGCTACTTTGCGCGCAGCCCCGCTCACTGCGCGCAGCACGGGTGCGTCTATATTAGTGCGCGGTGCGACGATAACGTTTCAGGGGCACCCGATGCGCTGTTATCAAGAGGCAGCGGGTGCGACGTTATCGTAGCACCGCGCACTAATATAGGCGCACCCGCACTGCGCGCACAGTGAGCGGGACTGAGACTGGTGTGAGGGCGCAAACTACTTAGTGCCGTAGTTTGCGCCCACTAACTGATAGGGCTCACTAACCGGCTTAGCGCCGGTTAGGGAATCAAGCCCAATGTATGTTGTTTTTAGAAAGGGGGTTGCCTGAAAGAAATGACTGTTCAAAAGACAGCATCGTGAGGTTTGCATAGGACGGTGCAAAATTTGCCCCATCACTGTTCCTTTGGTTTGGAGAATGATATTGTTCTGAAAGTAAAAACTATTGTGTGCTAACATGAATTGAGTGGCCTGAAGAAGGAAATTCGTTTGTTTTAGCGTAATTTTGAGATCAGAATAGAGATAATGTGCTGTCGCACCCAAACCAGTGTTGTGATGAATACTAGTATATAAGGCTGTGAGATTGTAATTGTCAGTGGAAAAAGTTCCTAAACTGGAATTTTAGGACATCAGGCCAAGGGATTCTAATCCCACTCTTCTGCATGAGCAAAGGTTAAAGCAATCTTTCATAGTTCCAGAGTGTCAATAACTTGACTGTGGTTTTGATTTACTAAGGCTCTCCAGTATTGAACAACATAATAGAATGCGACCCAAAATCCTGTAACACCATTAGAAGACATGTGGCCTCATGCAATATAGCAGGATTACAGGGACATGGAGGGCTACTAAGTAAAATATATATTAATACTGTACAGTGCAATGAACAAAAAAATGGCATGTATGATTGGTTATGGATTTTGTCCAATAAACTAAAACAAAAACTAGAACAACATATTCAATAAATAACAGTATAGTAGTGAGCACTGAGCAACTGAGCATGAGCAATTAGGTTCTCAGCAGCGGTAGGGATAATATTCTGATTTGAAAATGGTATGCTTTCTTGGATTTTTATTTACAAAAAGTTCTAAGTGTGTGCTTACAGACACAGACAGATGTAATCAAAAGACCCATGCTTTACTTACATCTCAGCTACTGTCTGATATGACATGACATGGATGGCAATTTGCAACTGCTGTAATCTAATAGTAGAAAGCTTTTAAAGAGGAACTGTAATGCAAATTACATTCTGAATAATTTTTAGCACATTCATTTATAGATTATTTAGGCAATGTTTGCCAATTGTAAAATCTTTCCACTGCTTGATTTACATTCTGAAATTTATCACTGGCGGTGACATCTTTAGTTCTGCCAGATGATCTGTATGGAATGTTCGTTACTGAGAGTTCTATGCACAGAGGGAGATACTGCTTGCTTGGCAGTTGGAAAAGCAATTATTTCCTGAATTGCAACAAGGTTCACAGACAGCTAAAGGTGCGTACACACGCCATACCGCCGCAAGCGACGGATCCGTTACACCCTCCCGCTGGGCGGACGTTCATCCGACAGTAGCACATGTGTACACGCTGTCGGCATAGTGATAAGGCTGTTTCTGAATGATTCGCTCAGCGGCTGAACGTCCGCACAGCGGGAGGGTCTGACAGACCTGTTGCTTGCGGCGGTATGTCGTGTGTACGCGCCTTAACTGTCAGGACCACAGTGATTACATAACACTGTGGGAGGGGTTTCACCACAATATCAGCCGTACAGATCCACCTGATGATCTATTTGGGAAAGGTAATGATTACTCATGGGAAAGGAGGTTAAAGTTCCTCTTTAAAGTGTGCAGGCGAGGTTTCGTGAATCACTTTTACTTTCACTGTTTTCATGTAAACACCAAACTGGAACCTTAGTGTTAGTAAATTAGTTAAAGAGAGTCTGAAGGGAGAATAAATCTCGCTTCAGACCTCATAGATAGCAGGGGCATGTGTGCCCCTGCTACACCGCCGCTATCCCGCAGCTTAACGGGGGGCCCTTCACCCCCAAATCCCCTCCTTGCAGCGGGGGAGCGCTTCCGCATTGGGGCAGGGCTAACCGCCACAGCCCTGCCTCATGCGCGTCTATCAGACGCGTACCTCCGCCTCTCCCCCGCCCCTCTCAGTCTTCCTTCACTGAGAGGGGCGGGGGAGAGGCGGCGATGCGCGTCTGATAGACGCGCTGAGAGGCAGGGCTGCAGCCGTTAGCCCTGCCTCCAGGAAGAGCAAAATTTACGACCAAGTTGGTCATTGATTTTGCAGGGGTGGGTTTGGGGGTGAAGGGACCCCCGTTTAGCCGCGGGATAGCGGCATTTTAGCAGGGGCACACATGCCCCTGCTAACTATGAGCTCTGAAGCGAGATTTATTCTCGCTTCAGAGTCTCTTTAAAAAGACTGTAAATATACATGTGACTATTTATAACTAATGTAGTGCATATCTTTTTTTCCCTGTTCTTTTTTTCTTATAGAATTTGACTTTGAGCTGCATAAGTTAAAGAAGTGTTTTGAAGAACTTCATAGAGAAGCAGAACATAGGGCTGACTTCTTTGTCGTAGAAGAATCTATTAATGATGAGCTGGAAGAGGTGAAGGAAAGCTACACCAAGTTTGCTGTGTTGTCGCAGAATGGTAGGCTTTTTATAACATACCTTCAACTTAGCTCTAAACTATCCTTCTTTGGAGTAGTCTTTCCCTTTATCCTTCTATCCTCAGATGTTTTATTTTCAGAAGCATTGATCAGAATAAATTAATTTTGGTATACAATTAAAATCGTTTTTATCATGTACAGGTGAAACTCGGAAAAATGTGAATATATATTGTACAACAGTCCATATATTTCAATGGTAAAACTAATATATGAAATAGACTCATAGCATGCAAAGCGAGATATTTCAAGCCTTTACTTGTTATAATTTTGATGATTATAGCTTATAATTTATGAGAACTCCAAAATCAAAATCTCAGACCATTAGACTATTGTGAAAATGTTCAATATTGTAGGCTCAAAGTGTCAGCCTCTAATTAGCTAAGTAATCCAAAACACCAACAAAGGGTTCCTATTTCATTTATTATTTTCACCTTTTGGCTCCCTGCACACTGCAAATCCGTATTCCGATTCCGTTTCCGATTCCGTTTCCAATTCCGTTTCCGATTTTCCCTGAATACATTCAACAGAAAAACGGATCAAAAAACGCAGCATGCAGTAAAGATTAAAAATCTGAATCGGAATCGGATGTAAAAACAGATTAAAAAGCGGAATCGGAATCGGAAATGTATGCAGTGTGCAAGAGGCCTTTAAGTTGAATTACTGAAATAAATGAACTTTTGCACAGTGTTCTAATTTTTCGAGTTTCACCTCTATCTTTAACAGAAAGGGATCCTAGTATTATACTGTTATAGTTTATAGTTGTGCTTTTCTCATTTCCCCCCCCTTCTTTTTCTTCTTTTCCCTCACCTTTCAGGCTCGCTGGGTGGTGATTTGTTCTTTTTCCACCTTTTCTTTTACCTTTCCTCTCAGCAACAGGATCTCTGATAAACTCATGTACAATACACTAGATGTAGTGTATATTTATGCTGTGCAAGTTTCATTGATAACTCAGGGATATGTTGCTCCATAATAATGTTGCTGCTTTAATAACTTCTTGAAAACAATATTAAGAGAGTTACATTATGACCAGAGTTATTCTAGTTTCAATAATTATATTTTTTTTGTAAAAAACAAAATGTATGAAAACATTGCATATAAAGCTATGTTCAAAAAGGGGTCAGCATGAAAATACAATGTGAACTGTGGCATAGAAGTGCAATAATCTAGAGGCAAAACAGGTTTAAAAAGGAGAAATATAGTTATCATGGGACTGATGCACTAACCAGTGGAGACAGCACACGACAATATTACCGATACTACCACCAGCAGTGTGCCACGAGTTAAGGTGGCCACTAACGATCCAATCTTTTTCATCCAATCTTACCATTTCCATGTAACATAAGGTAGCTGCCTGAAGCATCCATTCAGTATATTCACTCAATTTACCCTTATACTACATAGGTTTGGTAAGATTGGATGAAAAAGATTGTATCATTAGTGGTCACCATTATGCTGTTAGCGCGAGCCCGCAGCACTTGAGTAACGCAAATTTTGCTACGGCAACCTACATTAAAAATATGCATTACCGTAGCAATGCTTGCATTACTTGAGTACTGCAGGTCATGCGAGTAGCGCAACTCAGGGTACACTGCTGGCGGTAGTACTGGTAATATTGATATTGTGTGAAGTATAGCATCATAATTCAATAACAGAAACAAAGTAAGTCTAAGTAACTGCAACATTGGGATTATTTTCTAGTCTACAGTTAGGCAGATACGGCTTCATATCGTTTATTGCAAACTGTTTTTGTTAGTAGCAATAGCGCTTCCTATCACACTAGGATGACTAGGAGGTATCCCATTCACAGTGAAAAGAAAGCAGTATGTCAGTGAGAAGAAAAGTGCTTATTGAGCCACCTAAATATTCAGGGTCTGTCATTAACCTAACTTGGTCTATCAATAACTGGGGTACTCAGTAAATGCTAAAACTGATCTAAACAGTTTAATTTTCCTGGTTATTTCACAATTTAAAGAATAATATTTTCAATTTGCCTCTCTAAACTTCACATAGTCAGCCAGGACAACTTAAAGAGAAACCGTGACTGTAAAGGATAGTGGAGATATCGCCGCATGGCCAAGCGGCATGGCGGCTATCTCCGCGTATTAGCCGGTGGCCTCTGCCACGCAGCTACATGCTGCTGCTTTGCCTGGTCCTTCTAGTGCACATAGATTGAGAGCTACGCACGTACGCGCGCCAGGTGACAGGACCTTTATGCAAGTAAAAGGGGAGTCAGCTGATCAGCCGGTCAGCTGACTCCAGTAGTGCTCCGGATTGGCTGAGTGGCTGCGGCAGCGCTGTGGAGCGCTCTGAGTATATTTAGGACTTGCCTGTCAGTTGCTGGTTGTCTGCTGTTGCAAATGCTAACGTGTTAGCACTCAGACCCTAGTCAGATCATACAGTGTGCTAGAACCAGCTGGAGCTGGGGATCCACACTTAGCCAGTTTCCGTTGATAGCTTAAAGTACTAATCGCATTGTGTTATCTGTAGAGATGTCGCGAACCTCCGATTTTTGGCTCGCGAACCTTCGCGGAAGGTTCGGTTCATGTAAAAGTTTGCGAACCGCAATAGACTTCAATGGGGATGCGAACTTTGAAAAATAGAAAAAATTATGCTGGCCACAAAAGTGATGGAAAAGATGTTTCAAGGGGTCTAACACCTGGAGGGGGGCATGGCGGAGTGGGACACATGCCCAAAGTCCCAGGGAAAAATCTGGATTTGACGCAAAGCAGCGTTTTAAGGGCAGAAATCACATTGAATGCTAAATTGCAGGCCTAAAGTGCTTTCAAACATCTTGCATGGGTATACATCAATCAGGGAGTGTAATTAGAGTTCTGCTTCACACTGACACACCAAACTCACTGTGTAACGCACCGCAAACAGCTGTTTGCGTAGTGACGGCCGCGCTGGACTGGTGTGTACCGTGGCCAGAGTGTAGGCCGTGGCGTTTTTCAAGCCCATATGGTCGCCGGGCTGTGGTAGCTCAATGATAGAACAGTGACTGTCCAGCTGATCAAATTTGGTCTGACCACAATGAAGCAACGACCTTATTATCTTTTGTGTGCCACCCCCACCCGAGACACTCAAATAGCCGGCGGTCATTGCTTCATTGTGATACGCAAGACCCTTCACCGCGGCAAGGTAATGATCATGAAGGGGGATGGGCACATGTACATTCCTTTTGTTTATTTGTTGCAGCCGCCCGCAGTGCAGCCAGAAAAATTAGGCAGGCATGTACACGCACCAGAAAAATTAGTGTAGCGGCCGCTGCTAGCAGCGGCCTTAAAAATTCAGGAATTCGTCTAGAGTCCTGGACCCTGTTGGTGGTGGCGGAGAAGGCAAGCGGCCTGTAGGCAGAGATGCTGTGTGTGGGGACTGACTTAGTCTTCGGTCGTGCAGTAGCCCTCCGGGATCCATTCCTCATTCATTTTGATAAAGGTCAGGTACTGAACACTGTCGTGACTTAGGCGACTTCTCTTCTCGGTAACTATGCCTCCAGCTGCACTGAAGGTCCTTTCTGACAGGATTCTTGCGGCAGGGCAAGAGAGAGGTTGTATGGCAAATTGGAACAGCTCTAGCCACAGGTCAAGCCTGTGCAACCAGTAGTCCAAGGGTTCATCGTCGCTTTTCGCAGTGTCTACATCCACACTCAAGGCCAGGTAGTCAGCTACCTGCCGGTCCAGGCGTTGGTGGAGGGTGGATCCGGAAGGACTATGGCAAGGAGTTGGACTAAAGAATGTCCGCATGTCCGACATCACCCTGAGATCGCTGGAGCGTCCTGTCCTTGCCTGCGTGGACTTGGGAGGAGAAGGGTTACTGCCAGTGGTACCTTGATTGCGTTGTGCAGCCACATCACCCTTAAACGCATTGTAAAGCATCATCGACAGCTTGTTCTGCAAGTGCTGCATCCTTTCCTCCTTCTGTTGAGTTTGTAACAGGTCCGCCACTTTGTGCCTGTACCGAAGGTCTAGTAGCGTGGCCACCCAGTACAGGTCATTCGCCTTGAGTTTTTTGATACGGTGGTCCCTCAACAGGCTGGACAACATGAAAGAGGATATCTGCACAAAGCTGGATGCAGACCTACTCTCCATCTCCTCTTGCTCTTCCTCAGTGACGGGACGCAACTCCTCTTCCTCCCCCCAGCCACGAACAATACCACGGGAACGTGGAGCAGCAGAAGCCCCCTGTGACGGCTGCCGTGGTTGTTCTTCTTCCGCCGCCTCTTCCTCCTCCACAGAAACACCTTCCTCATCACCATCAGTCGCTGATGGTGCCCTCAGCGCGACTCACCAGTTTGGTCACCTCCTCAAAGGGCTCCATGGCCCTGCATGCATTTCGCATCAGTGTCCAGTTGTTGGGCCACAACATCCCCATCCTCCCAGATTGTGTCCTTGTACTGTAATGATACAGGTACTGGGTGACGGCTTTCTCCTGGTCTAGCAGGCGAGAGAACATCAGCAGGGTGGAATTTCAGCGAGTCGGGCTATCGCAAATCAGGTGTCTCACCGGCAAGTTGTTTCTACGCTGAATGTCCGCAAAGCGTGCCATGGCCTTGTAAGAGCGCCTGAAATGCCCACACAACTTCCTGGCCTGCTTCACGACATCCTCTAAGCCTGGGTACTTGGACACAAATCTTTGCACGACCAGATTCAGCACATGTGCCATGCAGGGTATGTGTGTCAGCTTTCCCAAATTCAACGCAGAAATGAGATTGCTGCCGCTGTCACACACCACGTTGCCGATCTCAAGCTTGTGCGGGGTCAGCCATTGCTCCACCTGTTTGTTAAGAGCAGCCAGGAGAGCTGCTCCAGTGTGACTCTCCGCTTTCAGGCAAGACATGTCTAACACTGTGTGACACCGTCGTACCTGGCATGCAGCATAGGCCCTGGGGTGCTGGGGCTGTGTAGCTGGAGAGGAGATCGTGGCACCAGCCAAGGAGGAGGAGGAGGATGACGACAGCAAAGAGGTGGCAGCAGGTGGAGAGGAGGTGGCTGGAGGCCTGCCTGCAAGCTGCGGAGGTGTGACAAGTTGGTCCGCTGCGCAGCCACGTACTCCCTGCTTGCTGCCATTGGTCACCAGGTTGACCCAATGGGCTGTGTATGTAATGTAGTGGCCCTGCCCGTGCTTGGCAGACCAGGCATCCGTGGTCAGGTGGACCCTTGACCCAACGCTCTTCGCAATAGATGACACCACTTGCCTCTCAACTGCACGGTAAAGTTTGGGTATGGCCTTTTGTGAAATATAATTGCGGCTTGGTATCTTCCACTGTGGTGTACCAATGGCCACAAACTTATGGAATGCCTCCAACTCCACCAGCTTGTGTGGTAATAGCTGGCGAGCTAATAGTTCCGCCACGCCAGCTGTCAGACGCCGGGCAAGAGGCACTTGTCCCTACATGAGAGTTGGCCTTTCCACAGCTCAATTTTTGCTGGCAGAGACAACAGATGGCTTTGCTCCGATCTGAGACACACATGTTAAAACATTTCCAAACCGCTAAGCCCCCCTGGGGTGATGCCGCTACGGTGGCATCAGCAGCTGACGTTGAAGGGCATGTTGGCTGGCTGTCTATAGCTGGCGATACATGGCGCCGGACACTGCCCCCAGCTGTTTCTGAGGATGAGCTCCCTCTGCTTCTATCATGGAGTTGTCTCCTCCTACTCCTCTCTGACTCCCCCTCTGAACTGTCCCCCTGGTCATCTCCTCTACCAGGAACATACGTGGCTGCTGTATAATCATCATCATAATCCTCCTGCCCAGCATCGCTTTCCTCAACTGCACCAACTTCAGGTGGTTCATCATCCCCCTCCTCACACGATACGTCCATACTATCACCACCTAACTCAGACGTATGAGGTGGTGTACCTGCACCTTCTTGTTGTTGTTGCAGTAGTGGCTGGGAATCAGTGATTTCACCACCACCACCAAATAACTCCTGCGAAGTGTCAAATGCAGCGGATGTGGTGCTTGTTGTAGCGCTGGTGGCTGCGGGAAATGAGGTGTTCTGTGTTAAATAGTCAAGCACGTCCTGATCTTGGGAAGTAATGACATGCGCCTTCTTCTGAGCACTGTATTTTGGGCCAGGTCCGCATGAAATCACAGCAACACCACCTCGCACAGACCTGCCGGTGCCTGGTGGCCTACCTCTGGGTCTGCCTCTACCTCTTCCTCTACCTGGTTTGTCCATTTTGTCCATCTCGGGGGGATGCTAGGTATATGCAGTGAGCTGGGTTCACTCAACACAACAGGTAGTTAGATGCAGTGAGCTGGGTTCACTGAACAGTAAAGGTACTTTGATGCAGTGAGGTGGGTTCACTCAACACAACAGGTAGTTAGATGCAGTGAGCTGGGTTCACTAAACAGTAAATGTATTTAGATGCAGTGAGGTGGGTTCACTCAACACAACAGGTAGTTAGATGCAGTGAGCTGGGTTCACTGAACAGTAAAGGTACTTAGATGCAGTGAGGTGGGTTCACTCAACACAACAGGTAGTTAGATGCAGTGAGCTGGGTTCACTGAACAGTAACGGTACTTAGATGCAGTGAGGTGGGTTCACTCAACACAACATGTAGTTAGATGCAGTGAGCTGGGTTCACTGAACAGTAAAGGTACTTAGATGCAGTGAGGTGGGTTCACTCAACACAACAGGTAGTTAGATGCAGTGAGCTGGGTTCATTGAACAGTAAAGGTACTTAGATGCAGTGAGGTGGGTTCACTCAACACAACAGGTAGTTAGATGCAGTGAGCTGGGTTCACTGAACAGTAAAGGTACTTAGATGCAGTGAGGTGGGTTCACTCAACACAACAGGTAGTAAGATGCAGTGAGCTGGGTTCACTCAACACAAAGCTAGGTATATGCAGTGATGAGGTGGGTTAAGTAAACACAACAGGTACTGAGTATATGCAGTACTGGATAGTACAATGTGCAGCTCCCTGTTACACGCACAGGTAGTCCCTGAATGTGCCGGGCTGCTGGCAGTGGCACACACACTATAAATTAGCAAGGCTGTGCATGCAACAAAAGTGTCAGTTTGACACACAGAAAAAAAAAAAAAGTACAGGATGAGCTCTGAAAAGGGCTGTTGAGGGGTGCTATAAAAGCAATAATAATCAGCCAGGAGAAAGCTAAGCAGCCAAGAACCTAACTAATCTGTCCCTAGAAGAACAAGTCTGCAGCAGCTGTCCCTAGTCTGTCTCTAGCAGGCACACGAGTGAGGCTAATGGCCGCCGCAGCCTGCCTTATGTAAGGGGGGGGTGGGGCTCCAGGGCTTAGTGTAGCCTGAATGGCTATAATGTGCCTGCTGACTGTGATGCAGAGGGTCAAAGTTGACCCTCATAGTGCATTATGGGGCGAATCGAACTTCCGCAAAAGTTCGCCTGCTGCAGGCGAACGCGAACCCCCAAAGTTCGCCTGGAACCATTCGCAGGCGAACCGTTCGCGACATCTCTAGTTATCTGTGTTCTATACCTTAGACTAGATCCCAGGTGTTGAAACCAAGGACTTCACACCTAGACTAGGATATTGCTATATTGCTATTGTTTATCTGTTATAACCTTCCGCTTCCTTGACTACTCTCCTGTTTGCTGATTCGGTACCTCTGCCTATCTGATTACTGTTGCCGACTCTGCCTGTACCTAACCTTGAATCAGCCTTCCGTCTTTGTACTTTATCAGTCCGTACGTTGCCTACCCTGCTAGTCTGACCTTCCTGTCCTCACTAGTGGGCCTAGCCATTAGCGAGGAATCTCTAGAGCTGTCACCTACTCCTTAGGTGATCAGCCTTTGCAGCACTGTCTGTAACACTTGCTCATCAACTGTCCGCTAGCTGCAGTAGAGTCTTAATCACCTGCTCCTCAGGTGATCAGCCCTTGCAGCACAGTCAGTGGCAGGTGTCCACTGGCTGCAGTACAGTCTGAATCTCCTGCTCCTCAGGTGATCATTGGCTATAGTGTAGTCTTAATCACCTGCTCCTCAGGTGATCATCCTTGCAGCACAGTCAGTGGTCCCTGCTCCTCAGCTGTCCACTGGCTGCAGTACAGTCTGAATCACCTGCTACTCAGGTGATCCTCCTTGCAGCCCAGTCAGTGGTCCCTGCTCCTCAGGTGTCCACTGGCTGCAGTACAGTCTGAATCCCCTGCTCCTCAGGGGATCCTTGGCTGCAATATTGTCTGAATCTCCCGCTCCTCAGGAGATCTCCTCTTCTCATTACTGTTGCACCAAAACACAATCCCACATTGGTTGCCCTGTGTCTAGCTATACTAGTATTATTGGTGATTCTGCAGATCACCACATAATCAGGTATAGTATCTGTATTATTGGTGATACTGCAGATCACCAATAATCAGAAAATCTTTGTTGCTGACATCAATCGTTACAGTGACCAAGAATTTAACTTCCTCCCAATCAGTAGCCGATACCCCCTTTCCCATGAGAAATCTATTTCTTTTCTCAAACGAATCATTGGGGGGCTCTGTATGGCTGATTTTGTGGTGAAACCCCTCCCACAAATGATGTCAGCGCCTCACAGCTCTGAGGTCCTGACATCACACTGTGGGAGCCTTGTTGCATTGCGGGAAATAACAGCTGCTTACAACTGCCAAAAAAGCAAGCAGCAGATACTTCCAGTGACATCACCTTCCAGCAGTAAAAATGTCACCATGTGATAAATGTCAGAATGTAAATCAGGAAAGATTTTACAATGAGCAAACACTGACTAAATCATTTATACATAATTATTGTAAAAAATAAGCACTTTTTTATTACATTATTTTCACTGGAGTTCCTCTTTAAACATAATACAGAAACCCTTTAAAAAATTCTGGGTATTAGATGTGGCATCAGAAAAAGCTAACATTATCTTTAGCATAAATAAAGCTCAATGTATGCCAATTTCTTATCCTGTTTATTCTGTTCTTTAGGAAAAGGAAAAAGTTTCATCATGAACCTTCTGTTTCTCATGACATCTGATAATCAAGAGGAGTATTCTAAAAACAACAGCGCTGTACACCTGCCACAGGTTTGCTGTTATGAACTATAATCTTATTTTACTTAAAAAGACTTAAAGAGAATCTGTATTGTTAAAATCACACAAAAGTAAACATACCAGTGCGTTAGGGGACATCTCCTATTACCCTCTGTCACAATTTCGCAGCTCCCCGCCGCATTAAAAGTGGTTAAAAACAGTTTTAAAAAGTTTGTTTATAAACAAACAAAATGGCCACCAAAACAGGAAGTAGGTTGATGTACAGTATGTCCACACATAGAAAATACAACCATACACAAGCAGGCTGTATACAGCCTTCCTTTTGAATCTCAAGAGATCATTTGTGTGTTTCTTTCCCCCTGCATCTCTCATGCACTGAAGTGTCAGGCTGCTCTTTTCTTCCTGCAAACAGCTTTGCCCTTGTCTGTAATTCCTCACTATGTGAAAGCCCAGCCAGCTCAGAGGACGATTTATCCAGCTTGTAAAAGATAAGAGAGAAGAGAGAAGCTGCTCTAATCTAAATAATACACAGGCAGTGTGCATAGAGGGGCCTGGAAGGGGGAGTTCATAGCAGAACCACAACACTGAAGAACTTGGCAGCCTTCCAGACACAGGCTGACAAGTCTGACAAGAGAGAGATAAGTTGATTTATTACAGAGACTGTGATAGTACAAAGTGCTGCAGTAAGCCAGAACACATTAGAATAGCTTTTGGAACTTGTAGGATGATAAAAAACAGGATGCAATTTTTGTTACGGAGTCTCTTTAATGCAGTATTCATAGCGTGATTTACATTAAAATAGCTTATTTTAAATCAGCTCTGTGATTTTAATAATAAGAATCCTGTTCATGTTTAGGTAAAACCTGTACATCACAATCCCATAATGCATCAGATATCTGCAGCCATCAAGTAGAGGCATGGGCCCCTATTCAATCAACATTGCTTTTGAGTTTTCTCATGAAATGTTTTCACGTCTTATAATAAAACTAGGTGACCTAAGTCCGTTTAAAAACGGGCTCAAGGTCTCTTCACGCCACCACCGTGATGGTGTAATGGTGTGATGGTGTAATTTTTTGCAGTTTTCAATGTTTTAGAGCAAAAATATTATTGTAAGGCCCATACCACTTTAAGCCCTCAGCAGGCAAGGAAGTATCGAAAATAAGTTTGATATTACTATGTTACCGACTTTTTAGTACTTTTTTTGTTATTAAGTGCTTGAAATTTATTTTGTAGATGAGATACAAATTTATCTCCCAGAAGAAATCTCAGGAAAAACGTTAATTGAATAAGGACCTACAGAAAGAAAACCATGTCACACCACATAGACTCTAAACGCATAGTTACAAGCAAACAAGGAAATACTTTAAATAAGATTGATAACACTGTTTTTTTCGAGGGGGGGGGGGGGAGGGGGGGGGGAGGTTGGCAATTTTACCCTTGCTTTGTTTTTCAGGCCCATTAGATCCTACATAGGGAGAAACATGCCATACCACCTGGACTCTAAAACCATATCTATGATTACAGGTGCTCTACTGGATATCTGTGATCATGTGGTTTATGCCCCACCCAGTTTTCCATCCATCTGCATTTGCTGCCTGTTAGTCTAGCTAGTAAGTGTTCTGAGGTGATAGTTTTTATGAGGATAAATAAGTGGTTTCAACTGCTGTGTGGGGCTTATTGTACATTTTCAGGATGTTAAATAATAGAATTTAGTACAAAAATGTCAGGCATGGACTAATACGTTCTGACCAAATAGTGAGCACTAGGGGATGAGCGAGCGAAAATCGTAAGTTCGATCACCCTGCAAATCAGGCCTTGCTGGCTTTGCAAACATTTTTGAGAGCAAGACCTGGTAATAAAGAGGAGGTGCACCAGCAGACAGGTTATCCTGCAACACTTACCATGGGCCCGGGGGTACATATTTTACATAGAGGGGAACTGGCTTGGGTCTGTTGGTCATCGGGAAATTAAATACCACTACCACCGAGCCCTTTCCTGCAAGATCTTCCCTGCATACCCTGAACAATCGTTTTGAATGATTTCAGCTGGAAATAGCTTTAAATAGGCCGGCCCGCTGCAGAACTTATCTTTGCCAGATCTCATCATTATGATCGAATTGGCTGGATATGAATGCTGTAAATTGAGTAATATATGGGTTGTATGCAACACCTTGAGGATGTTGCATCCTTTCTCTTACATCACTTCTGTTCTACTTTTGTATTGCTTCAGACCTTGTGCTGTGCCTTGAATCTTATAATTATGTTGCTAGTGGGTTCTATTCTACTTGTGGTGAGAAGTGCTTCCAGACCTGATTGTTCTTGTACACCAAAGCTATCATCTCCTCTAGCTGTGCACCTACAGACGAAGAGATTTTACAAGTGTTCAATACTGTGGAATAAAATGTATCTGATTCTGATCTAGCGCAGTTTAGTTTTTGTCACCTATCACTACTCTATTACAGTAAGAGATAATACATCATGAATATGACAAAATTACGATTTATGTGTGTTATGCTCTGATATGCAGGATTTTCCAAACAATGTGTCATGGAACCAGCTAATGAAATCTGATGTCACAACTCTTCCAGATGTGGTAATGCTACTGTTTGTCATTTTTTTTCTTTTGTATGGCATGCTTTGTTTTATTGATTTGTTCAAACTCTGTGAAATGTAATATTTCCGAAACAGCACGGAGAATAGATTGGCTGGGCTCATTTTTTTTTTAAAGCATCCTTTTTTTTTTAAAGAGAAACTTTATCATTGTTTCCTACACTTTAACTAATTTTACTTTTAACTCTGCAGGAACAGGTAAGGAGTACTCATGGGGGTACATATATTCTAATCGATTATTTTTGATAGATCTGACCTGATTTCTGATTGTTTTTCTGATAAATTTTCACTTCTTTACAAAATTGATCAGAAAACCGATTGGAAATAAGATCAGACCTGTCAGAAATAATTAATTCGACCCGTCTGACTGGATATTGCTTGGTGTGTACCTGGCATTGCAATTCCCACCACCAAGGATCTATCATCAGTGCATGTTGATAGCTGCCACCACCTCTCATGGAGACTCAGGTGCTCACATGGGAAGTGAAATGTGCACATTTCAGCTACCGTATTTTAGTTTTTAGCTATTTTGTTTTTTCAGTAACAAGCTTTTGGTTTCCTGGTTTACAAGAAAAACCCTGATGTCTTATGATGTTGAGGTTTTCCAAAATGTAACCTAGTATTCTGTAGGACTTCTGTCATAAGTAGGGGCATGTACAATTTGTGCTTTGCAATAAGGCCCAACACAGGGGCGTAACTAGGAACCACCGGGCCCCCCTGCAGAAATTCTGACGGCGGGAAGCGGGCAGGAACACATGCCTTCCTGAGTTCCACTGCGGATGTTTCTCTCTCTCTAGTGTCTGACGCTATGTTTATACAGGAAATAACGTCAGACACTAGAGAGAGGAACATCCACAGTGGAACGCAGGAAGGTATGTGTTTCTGCCCGCTGCCTGCACAGATACTGAGAGCTCTTTCACACTAGAGCCCTTTTTCTGCGTTTCAACGCAAAGTTGATAGTTTGCATTAACCAAGGTAAAATGAAAGTCCATAGACTTTAATTTTACCCTTCACACCCGATGCTGCATTTCGATGCATTGTGGTACGACACACCCGGGAGCTTTCTATCATCAGGAACAGGCGTTTTCCCGTCTGGTTAATTAATTACTACCACCGCTGAATTGCGTGGCACCGCAGATTCCCGATGACATGCCGCAGGCTATTTAACACTTGCAGGAAATGGCTCCTACGCGCCTTGTCTAATATGAAAGAGGCCTTATTGATGCTGGAGGGGAGCGCCGAGGGGAGAGCCCAAGGTGAGGGAGGGGAGGGACCGTCCCCCTCCCCGCCGATGTCTGGCCATGGCTTTCACCTCATGCTGCGACCCTTCCAGCCCCCCAAAACGACCCTGAGCGGCCTGCCCCCCCCACCCCTTCCCCCACGTGTGCAGGGGTTGTAGCCCTTATTGTTACGACCATGGCCCAACAGACTGAAACATTGTCTACAAGTTGGACTGTACAGCTCTGAAAATATACTAAGCTATAGGTGAGTACATCAGCATACCTGTTACAAGTCTGAACAGAGGAACAGGATTTGACCACAGTTTGCAGCAATACAGACCAGGTGCAAAATAAGGTTTTATTGCAAAGCAAAATAATGCAAAGCATGCATACAAACATAAATGCAAATTAAATGCAAAGCACATGCACAGCACACGATAAACAGACTTCGAACAACCAGAAAGCACAGTGAACACCCTATCTATCAATTTAAAAGGCAATATACAACATGCGTATATGTACAATCATACACAGTATCAAAGGAGCATAGGAGGAGAGCAGGGTCAGCAACAGGTAATCATATAACGCATGGAACCAAGAATAGGGCAAAAGCAAAATCTCAGAAAGGATAAACAGAGTTCGGCAACAGGGAGACAAAGACAGATTTCAGGAGGAGGAACAGGACCAGGACTCAGGCCTGGGAGCACAAAGTTCTGGCCACTGGCTGGAGCAGAAGGCAGTCCTTAAATATTATAGGTAATTAGTGACAGGAAGCAGCTGGTATGGTGCTTCTGCAACATGATCTCCTGAACCACCTGTAGGCCGTAACTGAAACTGCAGTCTTACAAGGAACTTAAAGGGAACCTGTAGCAAGTAAAATTATTTAAAATAAACACATGATGCAGCTGTAAATGAATATTACATACTTACCTCGCCGTCAGTTCCTCAGAATCTCAGAATTTTCTTCTTACAGTGATCCCTTCCAGTTCTGACAATATTTTGTCAGAACTGAAATATACCAGTTGCTGTTAGTTATATAGCAGCTGCTGTCAGTTACAACTGAATGCGCACGGTAATGTCCATGTTTCGCTATAGCTCAAGTGGGCGATATTACAGTTTAACAGTGTGCTGAGCAGGCAGCTGTTATGGGGTAATGGCCATTTTCAAAATGGAGGACTGAGAATTCCATTGATCACAGTGGACAAACAAGATGCAAGAGAGGAGAAAGAGATTGAGGAGTAGACTACACAGGAGGTAAGTATGACCTGCCTATGTTTATTTTGACTTTTCAGTTCAGGTTCTCTGGAAGTCCTTGTAAGAGAACAGCCACCTGCTGGTGGAATTCAGAAATTCAAGGCTACTCAAAGTCCACAGAGCCCTCTGCTGGTGGCATAATGAAAGACCCTGGCAGTCCATGCTAATACTGCCACCAGCAGGCAGGAGAAGGCCGTGCATGTTTCCTAACAATACCTAAATGTACACTTGGTTTTAAAGGACGTAAATTAATGTTTTGCATAATCCACTCATTCTAAAGTGATGCATTAGGATCATATGCACTCCTTAGGGAAAATTAGTGGTGTGGTTTGGCTAATGTACTTTGATGTCTACTAGATAAATGCATAATACCTGGATTCTGATTACATGAAATATGTTAGATACTAGTAAAGATGATTTCAAGCAGAGTTTTGTATTTCAAAGCCTTCTGGAAGAGCTTATTTAAATCATGTTACAGCTTTTCTATGTCAGTTAGGCAGTCTTGCCTACGTGGTCGTCCCCTCCCCACTTGGTCTTCTCTAAATGCCTTCGCCTCTTTCCCTTTGTCTCTAATACACAGGGAGCCCATTTTTACCACTGAAATCATTACTGCACACAGGGCTCTAAAAGGGTGCTATTGTTTGTAATTGTTTTTGTAAATAATCCGGTATCTAAATTAGAAAGCCCTAAAATTGAATTTACAGCTTCCAGTTTCAAAGACCTTTAACTCTATGATTAATAAAAAGCCTAGGCTAGGCCTCAGTATACATCAATATATAACTATAGGAAGAGTTTCTGATGCTAAAATCAGGATATTTAAAGTGAACCTGAACGCTTGCACAGGACAGAAGGAAACGTTGAGAAATGCACCCTGTATGTATTTAGAGAGTTTAGCCTGTTTAATTCCCCCTCATTTGTGACTAATCACAGGTTTTAATTTCATCCTTCCCTGTGTCACATGACTGCCTATAGCAGATAAGCAGATAGGTCCATTTGAAAGCACAGGCTGTTAGCAATATGTCTGCTTCCATGAATCAGGAAGTAGAAAGTGTGCAGATTTAGTTTAGGATTTGTATCAGCTGTAACAAATACATGTTTTTTGTTTAAAGGTTATTGTGCTGTTGTGTATCTTTTAGGGAAGAGAGGAGTTCTAAGTTCAGGTCCACTTTAATGTATAAGTAGGTATCCTGACTAATGTACTGCATTTTAGTGTATGTCGTTACAGTTCAATTGAATCAAGAACATAAGTTACCAATAACACCATACTGATGGTCAAAGTAAACATACTGTTAAACTTATCTTTTAGATGAAAGATTTTATTAAGAACAAGAAAGATGACTTCAGGAAGCCTGTTTGCTATCTGCTGCAAAATGATACGGTATGTACATTATCTTTGCTAAGCTTGGACTGAACTTCACAGGTTCTCTTTTATTCTTTTTTTGTAAATTGTAAGTTAGGAGATTTTCCAACATACTACATTCAGGTTAATTATTAAAGTAAAATTGGCTTAGGTGCATTTTATGTAGATTTACCCATGGATGATTCATCAGCGTGCCACTTTTCACAGTCCTCCCAGAACGTACATATGGATAAAAAGGGTTCCCATTTACAGGGTTGGTCTCTCTGCACAGAATATATTGTAGATCTCCCTCTCTTCTCTTTAAAGGGGCACTATGGTGAAAAATTGTAAAATTTAAAATATGTGCAAACACATACAAATAAGAAGTACTTTTTTACAGAGTAAAATGAGCCAAAAATTACTTTTCTCCTATGTTGCTGTCACTTACAGTAGGTAGTAGAAATCTGACAGGTTTTAGACTAGTCCATCTCTTCATGGGGGATTCTCAGGGATTTATTTATTTTAATAAGCACTTAGTGAATGGCAGTGCTCTATACAACTGCCAAAAAACTGTGTAGGGAGCAGGGAAGCTGGCCAGCATTATTGTTTAAATCCTATGTAGGGAATATCTTTATAAAGAATAAAAGCCTTGCTGAGAATCCCCTATGGAGAGATGGACTAGTCCAAAACCTGTCACTTCTGTCAGATTTCTACTGCCTACTGTAAGTGACAGCAACATAGGAGAAAAGTAATTTATGGCTCATTTTCACGTATTTTTCTATACTTAAAATTTACTATACTTGCAATACAACAAGAGACTTTACCCCTACCATGCCTATATTGCTATATGGCAACGCGAAAGTCCACGTTGTGGTAGTGTGTGTGCGCTCTCTGTTTGACTCTATAAGTATAAAAGGCCAAAAGTATTCGGACTATACAGCAGGCTACATGATTCAGCCAGAAAACTGAATGCTGTTTTGCAACAATTGTGTTTATCTTAATGAACTGGTTCTAAATTTGGATGGAAATATATTTTCTTCTGATTATGAGATTTCTGGATGCTTTGGAACTTTATAACTAATTAGATATTCAGGACTTATATCCAAGGTGGCTCTATCAGAACAATTGAAATATATGTACTTATGCAGGCCCTATAAATTATGGTTTCAGAAATGCAGTGCAGCATGTATATAGGCTTTGTGAATCTTTGCAGCATGGGGGCTTTTTGTTATCGTTACCTGTAGTATTATTGTGTGCCAGCGGACCCGCGGCTTAGCATACGCCACATAAGAGTGTAGCGGGCAGGAAGGGGGTATTGAGCACAGCGGCAGGGAGGGGGGTCGGACCCCCCCTTCCTCACCTGGGTGCCCCATCTGCACTCCCCCTCCAGCTTAAGCTCAGCAGCAGCAGCCACCGCTATTAGTAAGAGGCGGGGAGGGGGGTCGGACCCCCCCCTTCCTCACCTGGGTGCCCCATCTGCACTCCCCCTCCAGTTAAAGCTCAGCAGCAGCCGCCGCTATTAGTAAGAGGCGGGGAGGGGGGTCGGACCCCCCCCCCTTCCTCACCTGGGTGCCCCATCTGCACTCCCCCTCCAGCTAAAGCTCAGCAGCAGCCGCCGCCGCTATTAGTAAGAGGCGGGGAGGGGGGTAGGACCCCCCCTCCCTCACCTGCGTGCCCCATCTGCACTCCCCCTCCAGCTTAAGCTTAGCAGCAGCTGCTGCTGCGCCTCTATTTGAAAAGGGCGCCTGGAAAAAGGGAGCCTGGTGTAGCCCATATATGTCAAATTTGGCTACAAAAAGGACGCCTGGTGTAGCTCATGTATGTCAAATTCGTTTACAAAAAGGGCACCTGGTGTAGCCCATGTATGCCAAATTCGTTTACAAAAAGGGCACCTGGCGTAGCCCATATATGCCAAATTTGTTTACAAAAAGGGCACCTGGCGTAGCCCATATATGCCAAATTCGGCTACAAAGTGCGTCTGATGTAGCCCATATATGTCAAATTCTTCTACAAAGGGCGCCTGGTATAGCCCATATATGCCAAATTCGGCTACAAAGGGAGCCTGGTGTAGCCCATATACTGTATGTCAAATTCTGCTACAGAGGGCGCCTGGTATAGCCCATATATGCCAAATTCGTCTACAAAGGGTGCCTGGTGTAGCCCATATATGTCAAATTCTGCTACAAAGGGTGCCTGGTATAGCCCATATATGCCAAATTCTGCTACAGAGGGTGCCCAGTGTAGCCCATATATGCCAAATTCGGCTACAAACAGCGCCTAGTGTAGCCCATATATGTCAAATTCTGCTACAAAGGGTGCCTGGTATAGCCCATATATGCCAAATTCGGCTACAAAGGGTGCCTGGTGTAGCCAAAAAAGCTAGTTTTAGTTTATAAAAAGGATGCTGTTATAGGCAAAATTTGTTGGGCTATAAAAGGGCTCTAGATATAGCTGAGAAAAGTGATTACTATGACCTAACTTCTTCCTACTCTCCCACAGAACCCTCCCCTGATGGTGCGTAACCCTAACCCCTCCCTGGTGGTGCCTAACCCTAACCCCTCCCTCGTGATTACTATGAGCTAACTTCTCCCCACTCTCACACAGAACTCTCCCCTAACCCTAACCCCCCCTGGTGGTGCCTAACCCTAAGACTCCCCTGGTGGTGCCTAACCCTAAGACTCCCCTGGCGGTGCCTACCCCCCCCTGGTGATCCCTAACCCCCCTAGGTGGTGCCTAACACTAAGACCCCCCCGCTTGTGTTGCCTAATCCTACTTCCCCCCCCCCCCCCCTGTATCCCCAAATAAAAAAATCGCAGCTATAAAAGGGCGCCCTTTTGTAGCAGAATCAAAAACCCAAAAACCTTGTAGCCGAAAACCTTGTAGCTGAATAAAAATTATGGGCTACAGTAGGGTGCACTTTTGTAGCCGAAAACATTGTAGCCGAATGAAAAATATGGGCTACAAAGGGGAACTCTTTTGTAGCTGAAAACCTTGTAGCCAAATAAATATGGGCTACAAAGAGCGCCGTTTTGTAGCCGAAAACCTTGTAGCCAAAAAAATATGGACTACAAAGGGCGCCCTTTTGTAGCTGAAAAAATATGGGATACAAAGGGCGCCCTTTTGTAGCCAAAAACCTTGTAGCCGAAAAAATATGGTCTACAAAGGGGCGTCCTTTTGTAGCTGAAAAAATATGGAATACAAAGGGCGCCCTTTTGTAGCCAAAAACCTTGTAGCCAAAAAAATATGGACTACAAAGGGCGCCTTTTTGTAGCTGAAAAAATATGGGATACAAAGGGCGCCCTTTTGTAGCCAAAAACCTTGTAGCCGAAAAAATATGGGCTACAAAGAGGTGCCCTTTTGTATCCAAAAACCTTGTAGCCGAAAAAATATGAGCTACAAAGGGGCACCCGCTTGTAGCCTATATCAAAACTCGGGCGCCCTTTTCACCACCTTGTAGCCCATATTTGCAGAAATAACATTGATGTCTATGGAGGCACCCTTTTCATACAGGCAGCTCAGGCGCCCTTTTCAACTGATCCCGCTGCCGCTATTAGTAAGAGGCGGGGAGGGGGGTCGGACCCCCCCTCCCTCACCTGGGTCCCCCATCTGCGCCCCCCCTCCAATTAAGCTCAGCAGCAGCCGCCGCCGCTATTAGTAAGAGGCGGGGAGTGAGGTCGGACCCACCTCCTCACCTGGGTCCCCCATCTGCGTTCCCCATCCAGCTTAAGCTCAGCAGCAGCAGCCGCCACCGCTATTAGTAAGAGGCAGCGGGCGGGGCAGATGGGGTTCCTTACTTGTTGTGCTGGTGGATGGGGAAAAGATGGCTCATGGCTGGGTAAAGATGGCCTGTGGCTGGTCCCTGGAGTGATGTGGAGATGTGGATGGAGTCTGAAATTAGAGCCGATCAGATGGCTCTGCTGCGTCTGCCCACTGGAGAGGTCACCTGTGAACAGCGAACCATTCAGAACTAAATACCACTATGTGCCAGTGGTGGCACTGCTCTGACGGCTCTACTGTGCAAAAGACTAGCTTGAGACAAGCACAGCAAGTGTGATGACAGAAAAACATGTGTTGTCAAAAAAAACATACGCAGACAGAAACAGAGCCACGGCACCCCTGGGAAGTGTCTGTGGCGCACCAAGGTACCATGCCACCCAGTTTGAGACTGTTGTATACAGTTAATACTGTTTTCACCATTGCCTTTTAATAATTAACCATTTAGCAATTTGTGCACAGCCCTAACACCTTTTCGATTGAACCCAATTTCTACATCAGGAGCTCTCATATTGAGCCCTTGAAGTACATTTAATGCCACAGTATAGCAATATTGATTTCTATAGCATGGGATAAAATGAGGATTGCATTAATTAGCCAGTCAAGATGTTGTGGTTCAAGATGTGATTTTATAGGTTTTAAACTACTTTTTAAAAAAAATTAGATTTGTAAATAACATTTTTGCTATTCCATGGTATCTTTTAACTTTGCATGTTCTTTTTCTGGAGTAGAACTAGGAATATTTTAGAAATGGTATATACAGTAGCAATAAAAAGTATGTGAACCCTTTGAAATTATATGGATTTCTGGCACACTGTTTAAAATACATTTTCAGCACTCTTGAATTGAAAAAGTACCAAAAGGTAGGTGAAAAAGTACTATCAAAATTATTGTTAGTATTTTCATGCTTGCTGGTGGCTTAAAAGTAATGTTATTGATAAAGTCTAAGTTAGGAGAAAACCTAAAAGAAAGTGGTCATTGAATAAGGGCCAGGGACTGTTATTTCATCCGTAACCTGATTGCTATCATTGAAGGAAAAAATGAATTCCCAAGTTTATCAAGAAATTTTGCAGGAGGACTTAACCCCTCTGGTGGTAATCCCTAACTGAGCTCGGGCTGAGATTTATGTGCTAGGAGCTGTAAGCCCAAGCTTAGTTCGGGCTGGCCCAAAACTGACGTGTGCTGTCTTTTCCTGGGTCCCCCGGGTGATCAGCAGAAGATGGGTGTTGCAATAGGACAACGACCCAAAGCATAGAAGTAAATCAACAACAGAATGGCTTAAACAGAATAAAATACACCTTCTGGAGTGGCCCAGTCAGAGTCTTGACCGCAAATCGACTGAGATGCTGTGGCATGACCTGAAGAAAGTGATTTACACCAGACATCCCAAGAATATTGCTGAACTGAAACAGTTCTGTAAAGAAGAATGGTGAAAAATTACTCCTGACTGTTGTGCACGTCTGATCTGCAATTACAGTAAACATTTGGTTTAACCACTTTACCCAGGGGCGCTTCTTGCCACAGGCAGTACAAGCAGCTGCCTGCAGCGCTGTGCCAATCAAAAGGCGCATTTGCGGCCACCTGTCCCTACTGCCATGTCATTTATTTTGTCCCCCCTGTCTGTGTTCCTCTCGGCAGCAGCAGCCAGCTTGTTTCTATGCTACACGTGCGTGTAGCGACACTTCCGTCTCCCCTCCGCCCTCTGGCGCCAGCCGTCCAATAAGCAGAGGGGAAAGCTCTGCTCCAAGCCTCAGCTTTTGTAAGCAGCCACAGACGTAGTGTTTACTGCGTGTGGCCGCGCTCCCTAACCCCGCCCACCACCAGTCAAGCATGGAGGTTATGCCGATCTGGATGCTGCTGACCACCTGAAAGTGGCCAGTCTATGCCCCCCTGCATCCCCCCTGAAGGGGCATCATTCAGAGCAGAGAGAGGTGAGCAGGCAGATGGCAAAGCTGCAGGCTGTGCTCGGAGAGGAGAACACAAGGCTCTGCAGAAGGTAGTCTGCCTTATTTATATAAGGTGCCTTGCATTTGTAACAGGGCTGAAAAGTTCCTGTGTCTGAGTGCCCTGTGATTGCCCTGCTGGACTCCATCCCCCTCTTCCTCCCTCCTCTCCCCCTCCCAGTGCTTCAACATGCTCCCAGTGTGCTCTCTGTCAAACAAGACTACTTGTGGTGAGACACATCTGTCTCTCCCTCAATCACTCTGTCTCTCCTCCATTTTCCTCCTCCTTTCCACCTATTTTCTTCACCACTCTCCTTTTCATGTACTTTCGTGACACTCTCCCACTTTCCTGGTATGTCTCTATTATCTGCTACTGTCTCTCTCTCTCTCTCAGGGGTGCCTGATCCACCAGCCTCACCGACCAAGCGGTTGCGTGAGGTGCTGTCAGTTTGTGTCACCTGAGGCGCAGCCATATTGTGTGACCCCCATGGTTCGGTGCTTGCGGCGTCTAATAGACGCTGTGCCAAATTGATGGCCGAATCCCGCAGCTCACCTCAGCCTGCAGAGTCTTCCGCCAGGCAGAGCAGGGCTACAGGAAGATGGTGTCCGAAGCCCTGCACTGGAGACTATTTGTGTCTCCGGCGCAGGGCTTTGGGCTCCATCTTCCCGTAGCCCTGCTCTGCCTGTGTTAGCGTGGGACTTTCACAGCGGCTGGCTGAAGGGAGATGACTCAATGAGCTGTGCGCTGGGAGAGGCGACTTCTGCAGGCTTTTTTTTTTTTTTTTACAGGTGCATTATTTATTTGTGAAACACTGCCCATATTATGATTGTTTTCTAGTGAAACATTGAAGCATTACGATTATTTTCTAGTGATAAATTGCTGCATTATGATTATTTTCTAGTAAAACATTGCTGCGTTACGATTATTTTCTAGTGAAACATTGCTGCGTTATGATTATTTTCTAGTGAAACATTGCTGCGTTACGATTATTTTCTGGTGAAACATTGCTGCGTTACGATTATTTTCTAGTGAAACATTGCTACATTACGATTTTTTTATGGTGAGACATTGCTGCATTATGATTATGTTATGGTGGAACATTGCTGCATTACGATTTTTTTATGGTGAAACATTGCTGCATGACGATTTTTTCATGGTGAAACATTGCCGCAGTACGATTATTTTATAATGAAACATTATTTTCATGAAGGGGGTGGACGGGAGAGGGAAGGGAACCACGGGGGGGGGGGGGGGGGGGCGCCACAGGTTTTATCGCCTGGAGTGACAAAATGGCTGGAGGCGCCCCTGACTTTACCACCAGGGGTGTAAAAACACGTACCGCCCCTGGTGGTACCGCCGCTGTCTGTGCGCTCGTGCACGCCGCCGCCGCCCACTCGCCCGGAGATCAATGAACGGGAAAAACCATTCCCGTTTGTTGATCTCAGCCCCCCCAGCAATGATTGGCTGCTTCTATGAGAAGCAGCGCGATTATTGTGATTTTCCCAGCCTCACTGTGCTTCCTGTAAGCGTACTTCCGGACGCTTACAGGTCGCATGAACAAAAAATTACTGTGGCCATCTTGTGGCCAAATAGTAAAACTACATCCAAAAATTTTTTTCATAAATAAATACCTAGTTTTACATTATAAATTAACTCATTACCTCCCACACGCCCCATTTTTTTTTTTTTTGTAATAAAAAGAAAAAAAATGACAATAAGAAAAAAAATACATAAATAGTTACCTTAGGGACTGAACTCTTTAAATATTTATGTCAAGAGGGTATAACACTGTTACTTTATAAACTATGGGCTTGTAATTCGGGATGGACGCAAAACTGAAAAAATGCACCTTTATTTCCAAATAAAATATTGGTGCCAAACATTGTGATAGGGACATAATTGAAATGGTGTAATAACTGGGACAAATGGGCAAATACAATACGTGAGTTTTAATTATGGAGGCATGTATTATTTTAAAACTATAATGTCCGAAAACTGAGAAATAATGAATTTTTTCTGTTTTTTTTCTTATTCTTCCTGTTAAAATGCATCTACAGTAAAGTAGCCCTTAGCAAAATGTACCACCGAAAGAAAGCCTAATTGGTGTTGGAAAAAACAAGATATAGATCAGTTCATTCAAAACTGAAAGACAAGTGTGACCTCTACCTTACAACAGCTAATGTAATTTATAGAGAAAACTGACAAATTGCGCAATATGTCAGGTTTTTTTTCTGCGCGCGAAATCTGCATTCAAGTGTTACCTAGCTCATTGATTAACATAAGTTCTCAGTTGAAAACAGTTTTTCTGTGCAGAAAACGCGCACGAAAGCCGACAAGTGTGACCCCTGCCTCATAGACGATTGGAAGGAGCGCTGAAAGGTGAGAATTGTTCTGGTGGTCAAGTGGTTAAGTTATTGCTGCCAAAGGAGGTTCAACCAGTTATTAAATCCAATGGTTTAGATACCTTTTCCACCTGCACTACATGGTGTGTTCTATAAAAACATGGAAATATTTAATTATTTGTGTGGTATATGTTTAAACAGACTGTGATTGTCTATTGTTGTGACTTAGATGAAGATCAGATCACATTTTATGACCAATTTGTGTAGAAATCCATATAATTCCAAAGGGTTCACATACTTTTTATTGGTACTGCACATACAACATTGTAAATTAATATACTGCATATGAGTATATTCTGTGGTTTCATATAAAAATAACGAGGTTACTGTTTCACTGTGTTTACATTTCTAGGATACTGAAGCATCACTGGAATCTTTCAAAAAACTTGACAGCTATTTTTCTGAGAAGAGCAGACTGGACTTGGATCCCTATGTTCTCTCACAGTAAGTGTGACTCTGAGGTCATTCATTGTTGGGATACATTTTTGGGAGTGGGACACAATATTATATGCTTAGTTTACAATATTTGGAAGAAGAATTACCTCATTTACCAACTAACAAGACAGCAGAGTAATGCTTATTATAATATTTCAACAAGAATCTGTACAAGAATACAGTAAAACCCCTGTTATCCAGAACTCAGTTAACCAGAAGTCTCAAGCAACCAGAAGAAAAATGCTGGCCTCCCTTATACAGTAACTAGGCCTAAGGCCCATTTAAAAATGGGCGCTAGGCTCTTGCTGCATAAGTCGCGTGCGCTGTGCGCATCTCACACACACGCCTTGGGCTTCCTGCAGCTCACTATAGCCCGCAAGGTCCCCCAGCGTCCTCTTGGCCCCTCTTCCGGTCCCGCTGGCAGCTCCAATTGATCAGCGACTTCAGCCTGAAGTTCCCTGTGCACATCCCCGCTGCACACGCAACACATCATCGTGCTGGCCAGTGGGAGAGTCCTTTACATGCGCGGTTCCATCTTAATCACCCATGCGGGGCAAGCATGGGTAACTTCAGGCCAAAGTTGCCAATTAACGGAGCTGCCAGCAGGACCAGGAGAGGAGTCAGAAGAATGCCTGGGGGACCTTGCGGGCTACATGGGGCTGGAGGAAGCCCCTAGGCCAAATTCCATTCTTTGCCTTAGTTCAGGGTGCCTTTAATACAGAGGTTATGATAGGTATACAGTGTGGAGTATAGTACTGATTTTTAGCTAGGTCTATTTTTTTTATGCCAGGTGATAAGTAGCTTGCAGATGGGAGCTACTTATCTTGACATCACGCAAGGATTACCGGCAAATCCTATTGCCGTCTTCCTTCGCGCGATGGATGATCGTTAGGGTGCATTACTCAGGCAAAAACCTGAGTGATGCTCCCTTTTACTGGGCGATGGGGAGTGAGGATTACGCTGTGGTGCTTTCCTTCAGCACCATGGCCTCACTCCCCACACATGCGCAGATTATATCACTCAAGCGAGTTATTTTCCGCTTGGGGGGGTCTTACGTTAAATAGGATTAGGCGATGTCCCCATCGCCTAAATTAACCCCCTCGCCTCCCAGGTACAGTATATCTACGCTCTTTTGAACTTCATTTCCCCGCCCAGAGCGTAGATATAAACACCCCCGCTGCTACCGCCGCTATCCGCACTCCCGCTCGCACGTGCGCATGCTCCTGCGCTCGTGCACGCCGCCACCCCCTCGCCTGGAGATCAATGAACAGGAAAAACCGTTCCCGTTCGTTGATCTCAGCCCCCCAGCAATGATCGGCTGCTTCTATGAGAAGTTTCCCAGCCTCCCTGAACATCCTGTAAGCGTACTTCCTACGCTTACAGGACGCATTCACAAAAAAATAACTGTGGCCATCTTGTGGCCAAAAAGTAAAACTACACCCAAAAACATTTTTCATATACAAATACATTATTTTACAATATAAATTAACTTATTAACCTCCCTGGCGGTATGGACGAGCTGAGTTCATCCAGCAAAAACTTGCAAAAAATGTTAATGACGAGCTGAGCTCGTCCATGCCGACAGGGAGATTTCCTGTTTCTCTGCCCCGCCGGCTGCATTTTTTTCTTATCAGAGGGATTCCCCAGGATGGCTGGATGCCTGACTGCACGCTGTGGGTAGCGATCTGTGCTACCCAGAGCGTGCAGAACAAGCATCCAGCCACCCTAGGGAATCCCTGGGCATCCAGCAGAGCAGAGAATGTGCGTTGGATCCCACTTGTATGTGGAGGCTGTGCTGGCGGGGGATCCCCCTCTGTGCGGGCGGGGGGAACCCCTTTATATGGTGGCTGTTGCGGGCAGGGGATCCCCCTCTGTGCGGGCGGGGGGATCCCCCTTCTATTGTGGCTGTTGCGGGCGGGGGATCCCCCTCTGTGCGGGTGGGGGGATCCCCCTTCTATTGTGGCTGTTGCGGGCGGGGGATCCCCCTCTGTGCGGGTGGGGGGATCCCCCTTCTATTGTGGCTTTTGTGGGCGGGGGGATCCCCCTCTGTGCGGGTGGGGGGATCCCCCTTCTATTGTGGCTGTTGCGGGCGGCCTATCCCCCTCCTCCCCCTCCCTCCCGATGTCCCCCCACCCGATCTCCTCCCCCCCCCCCTCTCTAAGCCCATTGAGTAAATAGATTTACTCACCGAGGGCTTTCTCCAGCGACGGCAGCAGCACTTCCTCCTCCATCTCCGAAGTCCTGGTCTCTGTACAGTTACATTACGAGGCTTGGTGACGTCACCAAGCCTCGTAATGTAACTGTACAGAGACCGGGACTTCGGAGATGGAGGAGGAAGTGCTGCTGCCGTCGCTGGAGAAAGCCCTCGGTGAGTAAATCTATTTACTCAATGGGCTTAGAGAGGGGGGGGGGGAGGAGATCGGGAAAGGGGACATCGGGAGGGAGGGGGAGGAGGGGGATCCCCCCGCCCGCAACAGCCACAATAGAAGGGGGATCCCCCCACCCGCACAGAGGGGGATCCCCCTGCCCGCAACAGCCACAATAGAAGGGGGATCCCCCCACCCGCACAGAGGGGGATCCCCTGCCCGCAACAGCCACCATATAAAGGGGTTCCCCCCGCCCGCACAGAGGGGGATCCCCCGCCAGCACAGCCTCCACATACAAGGGGGATCCCCCGCACATTCTCTGCCCCGCTGGCTGCCCAGGGATTCCCTAGGGTGGCTGGATGCTTGTCCTGCACGCTGTGGGTAGCACAGATCGCTACCCACAGCGTGCTGGGGGGGGGGAGGATCGGGAGGGGGACATCTGGCTACCTATAAATCTGGCTAAACACCTGGCTCACTATATACCTGGCTAAACATCTGGCTCACTATATACCTGGCTAAACATCTGGCTCGCTATATACCTGGCTAAACATCTGGCTCGCTATATACCTGGCTAAACACCTGGCTCACTATATACCTGGCTAACTATACTTGGCTAACTATACCTGGCTGCACATCTGGCTAACTATACCTGGCTGCACATCTTCTACCTATACATCTGGGTCTTATACTCACCATTGGCATGCTGATCCCTCATCGCGTACCTCTTATAGCTTCCCCAGTGTCTTCTTCCATGTCCCTTGGCGGATTTTGCTTCTTCCTCAGCGATCACATGTCCCCTGTTGATCGGCGTTGATGACACCAGGGTCACACAGCGTCATCAACATCTTGCAGAAAACACTTCTTTTTTAAATTGAATTCAATACAATAATCTGTATTAAATTTAATATTAAAAAAAAATTGGTTGCAAAAAAAAAAATGGTTGCAAATTATTGGAAATTAATTGAACCACTTTTTGAAACACTTTTTGCACGGAAATCCTGGGGAAACTGAACGCCAGGGTGGTTAACTCACACACTCCCCAATTGTTACCAATTTTTTTTGTAATAAAAAAAAAAAAATAAAAAAAAACATAAATAGTTACCTTAGGGACTGAAATCTTTAAATATTTATATCAAGAGGGTATAACACTGTTACTTTATAAATTATGGGCTTGTAATTAGGGATGGACGCAAAACTGAAAAAAATGCACCTTTATTTGCAAATAAAATATTGGCGCCAAACATTGTGATAGAGACATAATTTAAACGGTGTAATAACCAGGACAAATGGGCAAATGAGTTACATGGATTTTAATTACAGTAGCATGCATTATTTAAAAACTATAATGGCTGAAAACTGAAAATGTTTTCCTGTTTTCCCATTAAAACACATTTAGAATAAAATAATTCTTGTCCCACCTAAAGAAAGCCTAATTGGTGGCGAAAAAAACAAGATATAGTTCATTTCATTGTGATACGTAATGATAAAGTTATATGCGAATGAATGTAAGGAGAGCTGAAAGGAGAAAATTGCTCAATTGCTAAAGGGGTAAAACCCCTCAGTTGTGAAGTGGTTAAGAACTTGCCAGTGCTTAGCGCTGGTGAGTTCAGTAATAGGATATGGCCCCGACTTTCAAGCAACCAGAAACTACACGTATGCGGCATCAGCCAATCCCCGTTGGTGCCTGATAATGGGGATTCTACTGTAATAATATTATGTGCAACATGGCTACAATCACACTAGATGTATAGAATTCTGTTTTTCAATTCTTGGAAGAACATGTTCAGCTATGAATGATAACATAGTTTCTCAATAGGAGGACTGGCATTTGTTAATTAAAATATTCTGCAAATTTTGGTCATTACATGCAGACATATGAAAAAGAAGTTCTTCAGTTCTAAGATGCTGCTAATCAAATGCACTTAATTAATTGATTATCAGCAAATAAAATTACCATCATTCCGCCAAATAAGATGCTCCGGAATACAGGATGCACCTAGGTTTAGAGGGCAAAAACCAGGGGAGCGTCTTGTACATGACCTCTCCCAAATGGTGTCCTCCTGTGTCCCCCATGTGTCCTCCTATGTCTCCATGTATCCTCTTGCACCCCCCATGTGTCCTTCTGTCTCCCCCATGTGTCCTCCTGTCTCCCCCAAGTGTTCTCCTGTCATCTCTATGTGTCCTCCTGTCTCCCCCTAGTGCCCTTCGGTCTTCCTCCTGTCTCCTCCATGTGTCCTGCTGTGGCTGTCCCCCCCCCCCCCCCGCTTGCCTCTCCTCCTTCCTCTTTGTGTCTCCGGGTAGCCCCCCCCCCGTGTGAGCAGCAGCAGCGGCTTACCTCCTTCATCATGCCCCCGGCGATTGGAGACATCCGGCTTCTCTGTGCAGCTTCCTCTAGTGCCAGCTTCTAATGACGTGTCATTGATGATGCTCACATGGGGGGAAGAGGGGACCGGGACACACAAAGAGGAGGGAGGAGAGGCAAGTGGCGGGAGATAGCCACAGCAGGCACACAGGCAGGGAATCCCAATGGTGTTGGGTCGGAGGTTCGTATCGGCGGACGTACGTAAGTCGGGTATTCCCTGTCTTTGCCATATAAGACGCAGGGACTTTTTCTCCCCACTTTGGGGGGAGAAAAGGTGTGTCTTATATGGCGGAAAATATGGTAGATGCTTTAGCAGTTTGCTGGTCTGGAGCATTCAGGTAAGTGTTAACACAATGCTAAGGAGGAACGACACCAGCAGTAATGTTAGAGGAGCAATTGTTGCATGTCTATACATCTAGGAATGACTATTATAGTTACATGATAAAATTTGTAGACCCCTCTTAAGATATTTGTTTTTGTGTATCATTGGCGGACTTTTCAAAGTAGCAATTTCCTTTTAAGATATGTCATGAGGCATAGCAAGCGTATGTCTGCAGTTAAATTAAATTTATTGGATTACCAGAAAATACTGTGCAGTATGCATCATAACAAATTAGACAGGGGCATAAATGTGGGCGTCTCAACATAAATATGAAATCAATACTTAGTTAAAGGACTTACAAGGCCAAGAATTGAGAAAAAAATAAAAAAAAGTTAGCTACCTGCGTCAGCTTGTCAGGCACGGAGGACGCCGTCCGCGCCCTCCATGCCGTTCCGCTGGGTCCCCGTCGCTCAATAGCCCCCCGAACAGTCCCCGACCGCGCGGCCCGGGTCGGGCTCTCCAGCCTGTACAAAGATGGCGGCCGGAGCTGGCCGCGGCTGCGCAGCTCTAATGCCGACCCCCCGATCCATGCTACTGTTACGTGGATCGGGGGGTTGGCCTTAGAGCTGCGCAGCCGCACTCGCGGCTATGCGTACTGCGCAGCCGCGGCCGACATCTTTGTACAGGCTGGAGAGCCCGATCGGGGACCGTTCGGGGGGCTATTGAGCGGCGGGGACCCGGCGGAACGGCACGGAGGGCACGGACGGCGTCCTCCGTGCCTGACAAGCTGACACAGGTAGCTAACTTTTTTTATTTTTTTTCTTAATTCTTGGCCTCGTAAGTCCTTTAAGCCCCCATTTTCAAATGTAACAGCCTCTAGATATACAGGATCTTCTCAAAAAATTTGCATATTGTGATAAAGTTCATTATTTTCTGTAATGTACTTATAAACATTAGACTTTCATATATTTTAGATTCAAATACACACAACTGAAGTAGTTCAAGCCTTTTATTGTTTTAATATTGATGATTTTGGCATACAGCTCATGATAACCCAAATTTCCTATCTCAAAAAATTAGCATATTTCATCCGACCAATAAAAGAAAGGTGTTTAAAACAAAAAAAGTCAACCTTCAAATAATTATGTTCAGTTATGCACTCAATACTTGGTTGGGAATCCTTTTGCAGAAATGACTGCTTCAATGCGGCGTGGCATGGAGGCAATCAGCCTGTGGCACTGCTCAGGTGTTATGGAGGCCCAGGATGCTTCGATAGCAGCCTTAAGCTCATCCAGAGTGTTGGGTCTTGCGTCTCTCAACTTTCTCTCCACAATATCCCACAGATTCTCTATGGGGTTCAGGCCAGGAGAGTTGGTAGGCCAATTGAGCACAGTAATACCATGGTCAGTAAACTATTTACCAGTGGTTTTGGCACTGTGAGCAGGTGCCAGGTCGTGCTGAAAAATGAAATCTTCATCTCCATAAAGCTTTTCAGCAGATGGAAGCATGAAGTGCTCCAAAATCTCCTGATCGCTAGCTGCATTGATCCTGCCCTTGATAAAACACAGTGGACCAACACTAGCAGCTGACATGGCACCCCAGACCATCACTGACTGTGGGTACTTGACACTGGACTACAGGCATTTTGGCATTTCCCTCTCCCCAGTCTTCCTCCAGACTCTGGCACCTTGATTTCCAAATGACATGTAAAAGTTGCATTCATCCGAAAAAAAAGTACTTTGGACCACTGAGCAATGGTCCAGTGCTGCTTCTCTGTAGCCCAGGTCAGGCGCTTCTGCCGCTGTTTCTGGTTTAAAAGTGGGTTCATGTTTCCATCTGCTGAAAAGCTTTATGGAGATGATTTCATTTTTCAGTACGACCTGGCACCTGCTCACAGTGCCAAAACCACTGGTAAATGGTTTACTGACCATGGAATTACTGTGCTCAATTGGCCTGCCAACTCTCCTGACCTGAACCCCATAGAGAATCTGTGGGAGATTGTGAAGAGAAAGTAGAGAGATGCAAGACCCAACACTCTGGATTAGCTTAAGGCCGCTATCGAAGCATCCTGAGCCTCCATAACACCTGAGCAGTGCCAGAGGCTGATTGCCTCCATGCCACGCCGCATTGAAGCAGTCATTTCTGCAAAAGGATTCCCGACCAAGTATTGAGTGCATAACTGAACATAATTATTTGAAGGTTGACTTTTTTTGTTTTAAAAACACTTTTCTTTTATTGGTCGGATGAAATGTGCTAATTTTTTGAGAAAGGAAATTTAGGTTTTCATGAGCTGTATGCCAAAATCATCAATATTAAAACAATAAAAGGCTTGAACTACTTCAGTTGTGTGTATTTGAATCTAAAATATATGAAAGGCTAATGTTTACCAGTACATTACAGAAAATAATGAACTTTATCACAATATGCTAATTTTTTGAGAAGATCCTGTACATGCTACCTTCTCAGTGGCGGACATACGGCCGTGCAGGCCGTGCCGCCGCACAAGGGCCCCTGAAGTTCCGCTGCTTCAGGGGCCCATTAAGTATTGCAGTTTTTTTTTTTAATTTTACCTTTTATTTTTATTTTAACCTGGGGGGCCCCTACTCCTGTCCTCCCCCCTCACATCGGCCCCCCCCTCCCCCTCATGCGATGCGGCGGGAGAGCAGAAAATACAGGAAGTCTCCGCCGGGGCTGCAGCAGACACTAGAGGCTGCTGCCGCTTGGTCTCCCGTGTCTCCAACTTTGTACACTGCTCGCTACTAAACCAGGAAGTAGCGAGCAGTGTACAAAGTTGGAGACACGGGAGACCAAGCGGCAGCAGCCTCTAGTGTCTGCTGCAGCCCCGGCGGAGACTTCCTGGATTTTCTGCTCTCCCGCCCGCCGCCGCCGCCGCGCATACCGGGAGGGGGGCCCCGAGGTGAGTGAGGGA
This sequence comes from Hyperolius riggenbachi, assembly GCF_040937935.1. Taxonomy (NCBI): domain Eukaryota; kingdom Metazoa; phylum Chordata; class Amphibia; order Anura; family Hyperoliidae; genus Hyperolius; species Hyperolius riggenbachi. The sequence goes on along the minus strand of NC_090646.1, from coordinate 104,663,889 downwards.
GGATAGGAGTCGGGCCCCCCACCCGGATAGCTACACACCCATCCACCCGGCTACCTTACCCACCCGGCTACCCACACACTCACCCGGCTACCTACCCACCCGGATACCCACACACCCACCCGGCTACCTAACCACCCACCCAGCTGCCTACCCGGCTACCTAACCACCCTGCTGGCTACCTACCCACCCGGCTACCTACCCACCCGGATACCCACATACCTACCCGGCTACCTAACCACCCACCCGGCTACCTACCCACCCGGCTACCTACCCGGCTACCTAACCACCCTGCCGGCTACCCACCCACCCACCCGGCTACCTACCCGGCTACCTAACCACCCTGCCGGCTACCTACCCACCCACCCGGCTACCTACCCACTCGGCTACCTAACCACCCACCTGGCTACCTACCCGGCTACCTAACCACCCACCCGACTACCTACCCACCCGGCTACCCACCCACCCGGCTACCTAACCACCCACACATCTACGCACTCACCCGGCTACCTACCCACCCGGCTACCTAGCCACCCACCCGTCTACCCACCCGGCTACCTACCCACCCAGCTACCTAACCACCCTGCCGGCTACCTACCCACCCACCCGGATACCTACCCACCCACCCGGATACCTACCCACCCACCCGGCTACCTACCCACCCAGCTACCTACCCGGCTACCTAACCACCCACCCGGCTACCTAACCACCCACACATCTACCCACCCGGCTACCTAACCACCCACCCGTCTACCTACCCACCCAGCTACCTAACCACCCTGCCGGCTACCTACTCACCCGGCTACCTACCCACCTGGCTACCTACCCACCTGGCTACCTACCCACCTGGCTACCTACCCACCCGGCTACCCAACCACTCACCCGGCTACCCAACCACTCACCCGGCTACCTAACCACCCACCCGGCTACCTACACACCCACCCGGCTACCTACCCACCAGGCTACCTACCTACCTACCCACCCGGCTACCTACCAACCCACCAGGCTACCTACCTAAAGACCCACCAGGCTACCTACCCACCCACCCAGCTACCTAACCACCCACCTACCCACCCACCAGGCTACCTACCCACCAGGCTACCCACCCACCCGGCTACCCAGCCACCCACCAGGCTACTTACCCACCCGGCTAAGGGCTGCCTACCTACCTACCCACCAGGCTACCTATCCACCCAACCACCCATGGGAGCTGCGCGCTGGATGGAGGCTGGGACAGGAGGTCTGCTGCTGCAGGTGAGTAAATGGTTTTTTTTATTATTTATTTTAGCAGGTGTATGTTCTGGGCAGGTCTGCCACATGATTGCGTGTATGTTCTGGGCAGGTCTGCCACATGATTGCATGTATGTTCTGGGCAAATTTGCTACATGATTGCATGTGTTTTCTGGGCAAATCTGCCGACATGATTGCACGTATTTTCTGGGCATATCTGCCGACATGATTGCACGTATTTTCTGGGCATATCTGCCGACATGATTGCACGTATTTTCTGGGCATATCTGCCGACATGATTGCACGTATTTTCTGGGCATATCTGCCGACATGATTGCACGTATTTTCTGGGCATATCTGCCGACATGATTGCACGTATTTTCTGGGCATATCTGCCGACATGATTGCACGTATTTTCTGGGCATATCTGCCGACATGATTGCACGTATTTTCTGGGCATATCTGCTCACATTATGTGTATTTTCATGAGAAAACCTGCTCACATTATGTGAATTTTCTGGGGAAAGGGTCACCAAAACCTGGGCCCACTGTCTTTGCGTTGCACTTTTCAAGGGAACCTGAGGTGAGAATAATATTGAGGCTGCCATATTTCTCTCCTTTTAAGCAATACCAGTTGCCTGGTTGCCGTTCTGGTCCTCTGCCTCTTATTCTTTCAACCATAGACCCTGAACAAGCATGCAGCAGGTCAGGGGTTTCTGACAATATTGTCAGAACTGAGAAGATTAAGCTGCATGCTTGTTGCTGGTGTAATTCAGTTTATTACTGCAGCCAAATAGATCAGCAGGGCCGCCAGGCAACTAGTATTGTTTAAAAGGAAATAAATATGGCAGCCTCCATATCACTCTCACCCCGGGATCACTTTAAATTACAGTTAGCTCCGCCCTTATCCGGTCATTGCCACGCCCATTTTTTGCCGCGGCGCTACGCGCCGCAGGTTCTATCCACACCCATTTTTTGCTGCGGCGTGCTTCGCGCGTCGTAGGTTATAGCCACGCCCATTTTTTGCCGCTTCGCGCGCCGCAGGTCAAGGGGGCCCACAATTGATATTTTGCACAGGGGCCCACTGCTGCCTGTGTCCGCCACTGTACCTTCTTATTGTCTCATCAGTCCACAGCACCTTGTTCTAAATAAAACTGTCTTTGTGGCATGAGTGCAGACAGTGCTTCTTTCTCATCATGTTTTTGCAGGTCTTCGGAGGTTTGTGGACTGTCTGTAAACATTTTCACAATCCTCTGCACCTGCTGCTCCTGTATTTTCTTGGTCTGCCAAACCTGAGGTTAACAGTAACTATGCCTGTGGCCTTCAATTTCCTAATTACATTCTTTACAATTATCACTGACTGTTGAACTGACAGTTTAAACCTCTGAAAAAGCTCAGATTTTTGAAGAAGCTTTGAAGATCCTATATACATAACTCTTCAAAGAAAAGTCAATGAAAAGCACAAACAATACGGTGTACCAATACCAACTACCAAGTCATTTCTGTTGAGCATTTACATGGATTAAAATCAGAAAATTACAATGGTACCCACATTTTTGCACAGCCAGCTTTTCACATTTGATTTAATTTCATACAAATAAATACTGTTCCACTAAACATTTTGCTTTGGAAACATCCCAGTACACAGATGTTCCTGAGAAATTAAAGACATACTACTGTAGAATAAATTATTATGAAGGCTGTGAGGGGTTCCCAAATTTTTTAAAGCTACTGCATTTTCATTATTATTATTAATTTATAAAGCTCCAACTAAAGTCAGATATTCTACAGTGAGAAAACATTTAGCACAGTTGCCAATTTCCCAGGAAAAAAAAGCTACATCTCAGACTCTACAGACTCTACAGCAGGGGTCTCAAACTCAATTTACCTGGGGGCCGCAGGAGGCAAAGTCAGGATGAGGCTGGGCCGCATAAGGGATTTCACAATTGCAGCCTCTGCCCGCCCCTCTCACTCTTCCTTCACAGAGAGGGGCGGGGAGAGGCAGCGATCCATGCGGCGATTGACGTCAGGAAGGGCAGAGCTGAAGCTGAAAGCTCTGCCTCTTCCAGGAAATGCCGGCGGATTGCCCTCCGGGCGATTTGGAGGCTCTGCAGCCCTCGTTTAGCAACGGGGATGCGGCGGATTACTTGGAAGAACTGAAGCGAACTATAAGGAAGCTTTTGCCGGTGAGGGCCACAAAATATTGTATCATGGGCCGCAAATGGCCCGCGGGCCGCGAGTTTGAGAACCCTGCTCTACAGGATTTAGTTAACATGACAATATTAAAGTGGGATTATACTCAAAATTTCTGCTCTAATGCATTTAACACAGTAAAAAAAATTATTATGGAACAATGGGCTCGATTCACAAAGCGGTGCTAACCCAGTTAGAGACTTTAGGCGTGATAACCATTGCACCACACTGGTGAAAAGCCAGTTTAGGTGTGATAAGTTTAGGCATGATAAGTTTAGGCATGATAAGTTTAGATCATGCGCAAAGTCCCGCACGAAAAGCAGCGTCATTAAACTCTATGCGAAGTGCACCAGACCAGGGGCGTAACTAGAAATCACTGGGCCCCCCTGCAAATATTTGGATGGGGCCCCCCCCCATAGGTGCCAAATAATCGTAATGGGGCAGCGTTTCACTGTAAATTAATTGTAAAGTGGGCAGCATTTTACCAGACAATCGTAATGTGGGCCAGAAAATCGTAATGTGGGCAGAGTTCACCAGAAAATCGTAATGTGGGCCTTTAGAAAATCATAATGTGGGCAGAGTTCACCAGAAAATCGTAATGTGGGCACCAGTCACCAGAAAATTGTAACGTGGACAGCATTCATCAGACAATCGTAATGTGGGCAGCAGACACCAGAAAATCGCAATGTGGGCAGCAGTGACCAGAAAATCGTAATGTGGGCAGCAGACACCAGAAAATCCTAATGTGGGCAGCAGTCACCAGAAAATCGCAATGTGGGCAGCAGACACCAGAAAATCGCAATGTGGGCAGCAGACACCTGAAAATCGCAATGTGGGCAGCAGACACCTGAAAATCGTAATGTGGGCAGCAGACACCTGAAAATCACAATGTGGGCAGCAGACACCTGAAAATCATTATGTGGGCAGCAGACACCTGAAAATCGTATTGTGGGCAGCAGACACCTGAAAATCGTAATGTGGGCAGCAGACACCTGAAAATCGTAATGTGGGCAGCAGACACCTGAAAATCGCAATGTGGGCAGCAGTGACCAGAAAATCTAATGTGGGCAGCAGACACCTGAAAATCGCAATGTGGGCAGCAGACAGCAGAAAATCGTAATGTGGGCAGCAGACACCAGAAAATCGCAATGTGGGCAGCAGACACCAGAAAATCATAATATGGGCAGCAGAACACCTGAAAATCGTAATGTGGGCAGCAGACACCAGAAAATCGTAATGTGGGCAGCAGGCACCTGAAAATCGTAATGTGGGCAGCAGACACCAGAAAATCGTAATGTGGGCAGCAGGCACCTGAAAATCGTAATGTGGGCAGCAGACACCTGAAAATCACAATGTGGGCAGCAGTGACCAGAAAATCGTAATGTGGGCAGCAGACACCTGAAAATCGCAATGTGGGCAGCAGACACCAGAAAATCGTAATGTGGGCAGCAGACACCAGAAAATCACAATGTGGGCAGCAGACACCAGAAAATCATAATATGGGCAGCAGACACCTGAAAATCGTAATGTGGGCAGCAGACACCAGAAAATCGTAATGTGGGCAGCAGGCACCTGAAAATCGTAATGTGGGCAGCAGACACCAGAAAATCGTAATGTGGGCAGCAGGCACCTGAAAATCGTAATGTGGGCAGCAGACACCTGAAAATCCCCCTGCAGAATTTCAGAGCGCCCCCCCCCCCCCCCCGGGGCCCGCTCGTGGCCGGTTTTGGGGGCTGGAGGGGTGGCAGCATGAGGGGAAAGCCTTGCCCACAGTCGGCGGGGAGAGGGGAAGTTCCCCCCTCTCCCTCACCTCGGGGCTCTCCCCTCTGCGCCCCCCTCCAGCTAGTGAATGTGTGTGGGCAGCGGGCAGCAGCAGCGGCGGATACATACCTTCTTCCTTGCGTTCCATCGCCGCCTTCTCGCTCTAGCGGCTGACGTCACTTCCGCTTCCGGAAGTGACGTCAGCCGCTAGAGCGAGAAGGCAGCGATGGAACGCAAGGAAGAAGGTATGTATCCCGCCGCCACTGCTGCCCACACACATTCACTAACTGGAGGGGGGCGCAGAGGGGAGAGCCCGAGGTGAGGGAGAGGGGGGAACTTCCCCTCTCCCCGCCGACTGTGGGCAAGGCTTTCCCCTCATGCTGCCACCCCTCTAGCCCCCAAAAAACGGCCCCGAGCCGGCCCCAGGGGGGGGGCCGGGCCCCCCCGCGGGCGCAGGCGCTGCAGGGCCTATTGTACGCCCCTGCACCAGACTTTGCTAGCGCAAAACTTTTAATCAGCTGTGCACTGCGATGCTAACCCAGTTAGTGCTTAACCACTTCACCACTGAGGGGTTTTACCCCCTGACCACCAGAGCAATTTTCACCTTTCAGCGCTCCTTCCATTCATTAGTCTATAACTTTATCATTACTTATCGCAATGACATGAACTATATCTTGTTTTTTCTGCCACCAATTAGGCTTTCTTTAGGTGGGACATTATGTCAAGAATTATGTTATTCTAAATGTGTTTTAATGGGAAAATAGGAAAAAATTTGGGAAAAAATTTATTATTTTTCAGTTTTCGGCCATTATAATTTTTAAATAATGCATGCTACTGTAATTAAAACCCATGAAATGTATTTGCCCTTTTGTCCCGGTTATAAAACCATTTAAATTATGTCCCTATCACAATGTTTGGCGCCAATATTTTATTTGGAAATAAAGGTGCATTTTTTTCAGTTTTGCGTCCATCCCTAATTACAAGCCCATAGTTTATAAAATAGCAGTGTTGTACCCTTCTGACATAAATATTTAAAAAGTTAAGTCCCTAAGGTAACTATTTATGTATTTTTTTTTATTGTACATTTTTTATTTTTTTTTTTAATTACAAAAAAAAAAAAAAATTGGGAGTGTGGGAGGTAATGAGTTAATTTTTTGTGTAAAAGTAATTTATTTGTATGTGAAAAATGTTTAGGGTGTAGTTTTACTATTTGGCCACAAGATGGCCACAGTAACTTTTTGTTTAATGCGACCTCCAAGAGTCCTTCCGGACTCTTGGAGGAAGTACTAGGAGGCTGGGTAAGTGGATTTTTTTCACAATGATCGCGCTGCTCATCGGAGAGCAGCGGATCATTGCGGGGCTTAGATCAACGAACGGGAATGGATTTTCCCGTTCATTGATCTCTGGGCAAACGGCGGGCGTTGTGTTTACGAGCGGCCGGCGGCATGTTTACGAGCGGGAGTGCGGGCAGCGGCGGGAGTGCGCAAAGTACAGATTTCTCCATCCCTGGGGGTTAAAGGATGGAAAAAGGGACGGAGAAATCCGTACGGGCGGGGGTAAAGTGGTTAAACTTATCAGACCTAAACTTATCACACCTAAACTTATCATGCCTAAACTGAGTTTAGGCGTGATAAAGGGCTTTTAACCAGCGTGCTAACTGTTAGTACCGCTTTGTGAATCAGGCCCAATGTATGACTGCTCTTATGCCTTTTGAATGCATAGTTACACCTCATTGAAGCTAACTGATATCATCATTGCCACCTATAGAACAAATTATCAAAATTTTAACTAAGTAATTAGTGAGCAAATAAAGGAGAAAAAAATCTTTCACCCCCCCCCCGGATACAGCAGAAAATTGTTTACACAGTTTATTACATCTCCAACACAATCTGATTACTCTGGTAGGCAAGTGAAGCTTATCAATTAGTAGATACATTTTTTTTTTAGCAGTTAATTTTTGCTTCATTGAAATTCTAAAGGACTTACGATTTGAAAAACAAAGTAAGTTAAGTACCTACATCAATTTAGAATCCACGGAGGATGCCATCCGTGCCCTCTGTGTAGTTCCACCGGGTCCCTGCTGTTTAATAGTACCCCGGGCCGGCTGCGCAGCTCTAGGGCCTCCCTTCCCGATCCACGCTACAGGCTGTGGATCGGGGGGGGGGGAGGCCCTAGAGCTGCGCAGCCGCACTCGCGTCTATGTGGACTGCGCAGCCACGGCCAGCTCCGGCGGCCATTTTACTGGAGGCAGTGGGGTCGGGAGCCAGCGGGGACCCTGCGGAACTACATGGAAGGCGCGGATGGCGTCCTCCGTGGATTCTAAATTGATGCAGGCACTTAACTTTTTTTTAGTTTTGTCATCTCGTAAGTCCTTTAATGGTTAGACTAGGGGTGGGCAAACTTTTTGACTCAAGGGTCACATTGGGTTCTCAAGCTTGACCGGGGGGCTGGATTGTGGCATGCGAAGCTTGCCGTGGCAAAAATGGGTGTGGTCATGACAGGAAGTGGGTGGGAACATAATAGGAATGGGTGTGGCCATGACAGGATGTGTGGATGGCTTGATGGAGCGATTGTGTGAAACCCCTTATATGTAGACCCTTATTAGGCATGTTTCCTTCCCCAATAAACAGCCAGATGTGCCCCTTATTAGGCAGGTTCCCCCTCATAAACAGCCAGATGTGCCCCTTATTAGGTAGGTCCCCCTAAAAAAAGCCAAATGTGCCCCTTATTAGGTAGGTCCCCCCCCCCCTATAAACAGCCAGATGTACCCCTTATTAGGTACCCCCCTCCCTCTACTACGTGCAGTACAGACCCAAGATACAGACGCAAGACTGCATGGAAACATACCTAATTCACGGTCCCACACACCGCTCGGCTGTACCAGTGCAGAGCTGCTCCTGTCATTATCTTCCCCTTGTGGCGTGCACGGACTTCTGTACTACAGGTCTGTCCCAAGCTGATGATGGGGCAACTCAGAATATCCATATGCGACCACATAATCAATTAAAGATAGACCTGTAAAGGTAGCATGCACCACGTGGGGAACACAGGAGCTTTGCAGCAGCAATGCCGCAGAATAGCCCGGGACCGCGGATTGAGTATCTTGCCCCGCATCTGTATCTGCAGTCATAGATGCTGATAAAAAGAGTGGCACTCGCTGTACACAGGGAAAAGGGTGCCCAAGCCTCCGGGGATCCTCACACCGTCAGATCCAATCCATGCAAGAGAGAGTGTTGGAGGCTGGCACTTCCAAAAGTAGAAAAGCTCTTTATTGAAGCATTAAAAACAGTGGTAATACAGCGACAGCCCGCTGTTTCAGGTCTTAGCCTTTCTTCAAGCCGTTTTAACCACAAGTGAGATCACACATACATGCAACATATATAGTGTCATCCCACCCACATATCCAATCAATTCAAATTTCCCACAGCCAATCATATTACCTGAGCTCTCTGGCGGACCTGAGTGGAGACTGCATGGCCAACATGCAAAGTATCCTAAAGAAAAACTGTCTCGGAGTGTGTCAGCGCACAGCGCCGACAGGAAACCACTTCCGCATTCCTATTCGCTATTGCCGGATCAGGTGACTAGAGAGTGGCACGCATCACCACGTTCACGCTGCCCGGAGTCTACCCGTGGCTCTGCGCATACTCAGTGCGTGTAGAGCAATGTATGCGACGTAGTCAGCTCGCCGCCCACAAGGGCGTACCTTAATGACGTCGCATGTCAACAATACAGCCGCTCACAACAGCGGCAGGGTAAAGTATCCATAGCAGCGCGTCCCTGGCAACGCATGCACACAATAGAACAATAGATTAAACAACACTTACCCAATCCGCAGCAGCGAAAATAAGTTAGCCATTTCTCCACCCAAATTCCCCCAGCTGAGGCAATATGAAAGCTCTGTAATAAAGAGCAACATTGGAACATCAAAACAAGCAGCTTATCAAGGCAAATTAAATACAAAACCCCAAATCATATTCTCTATTGAGCCCACCCTCCCCCAACACACCCAATTTCTTGATCCACCCCGCCTCCCTTCTGAGTAATTCCTTAAGTCTACTACGCTTTCCCCTCCATGTAACGGGTACCCCATCAATAATTTGTACCTTTAGTTGAGAGACATTATGGTGCATGCTAGTAAAATGAGCTGAAACCGCCTGTTTCATATCACCATTCCTAATAGCACTTTTATGGGAACAGATCCTATCTCTGATCTTTTGAGTAGTCATACCTATGTAACCCAAGTCACATGGGCACTTCAAATAGTACACCACATAGCTTGACTCACAAGTATAAAAATCTTTAATCTTAAACCTAATACCTTTAGAGGGATGTGTAAATTCTGGTCCTTTTGTGATGTGTCCACAAAGGTGGCAACTCAAGCAGGGAAATGTCCCCATTCTCCTACCAGACTCACCAGAATCTGATATATGGTAGAACACCTTGTCCCTAATCGTGGGGGCCTTTTTATAAGAGAAAAGGGGGGGATATCTAAACTCAGGGATATTGGGAAATCCATTACTCAACAGGTGCCAATGGCGTCTGATACTTTTCCCAACATCATTACTGCTGGTATTAAAAGTGGAAACAAAATGGAGTCGGAACTGTTTGTTAGATTTTCTTTTAGGACGTGGTCCTTGTTGTATAATTTGTTGAGGATAACCTCTCTGTCTAAATTTATATTCCATAGCCTCTTGTCGCTCCTGTAAAGAGTCAGGGGTGGAGACAATCCTATCTAATCTAGCAAATTGTCCCCTAGGGATAGCATCCTTCACATGGGGAGGATGGAAGCTGTCATAATGTAATAAAGAGTTACGATCAGTATCCTTAATGTAAAGATCAGAGATAAGAGACCGTCCTTTCCTGATAATGGTAGTGTCCAAGAAGGTAACCTGTTCTGAGCTCGTATGACATGTAAGTTTAATCTCGCTACAGCTTTGGGACAAATCAACTAAAAAAGTTTCTAGGGTCGAACGTGGCCCCACCCACAGACAAAAGATGTCGTCAATATATCTAAGCCAACATCTAGCATGTTGCTGAAAAAGACGATTGGAGTAAACAAAAGCCTCCTCATACAGACCCATATAAAGGTTCGCGTAGGATTGGGCCACATTCGACCCCATCGCCGTGCCCCGCAGCTGCAGAAAGAATTCATCCTGAAAAGAGAAATAGTTAAAACGTAGTACCACATTCAACAGATCAATGGCAAATAAACGCTGTTGTTTAGATAGGTCAGTCCTAGTCATAAGGAACCAATCGATAGCCTCTACACCCCCATCATGTGGGATGGAGGTGTAGAGGCTCTCCACATCTAGCGTAACCAAAAGGACACTTTCCTCCCCAAGATCCAACTCCCCAATCCTCTGCAGGAACATACTAGTGTCCCTCACATAGGATTCTAATGCCACCACCAAGGGTTGTAACAGCTTATCCAAAAACTGTGCAATGGGGACAAAAATCGAACCCGTGCCGGCCACAATGGGTCTCCCCGGTGGACGGCACGGGTCCTTGTGAATCTTAGGTAACGTGTAAAACTTTGGTGTGACAGGATTATCTTGCACCAGGAACTTGGCTAGCCCCTCATCAATGATTCCTGCACTTTTAGCTTTTTCAATAATGCTTTTAATCTTCCTTTGTATATGGACCACAGGGTCCTCAGATATTTTGCCATAAACCTCAACTTGGGCCAACTGGCCCCTAATCTCCTCCTCATAGTAACTACTATCTAATATCACAACGGCTCCGCCCTTATCGGCGGGCCGTATAGTTAGTTCCGTTCTCTTTTTCAGACCCTCCAATGCCATTCGCTCATCCCGGGTAAGGTTAAACTGTACTCTTTTCGTTTGTTGTTCAGTCTCCAATTTCCCCACATCCTCCATAACACGGGCACAAAAGTTGTCAATCACTAGATTGCCTGATGGAGAAAAACAACTCTTATTCCTCAGTCCAAAGTCCTTAAGGCAAAGCATAGACTCATCCACTGCCTCACGAGAGTTGACAAAGTGTGGCATTGTCCCAAAAAAATATTTGAGTTTAATTGTCCTAAAAAATCGAAACAGTTCCTGGTCCAATTCAAAAAAATTGGGTAAATTGGTGGGGCTGAAATTTAACCCATAGTTAAGCACTCTCTCCTCAGTCGGTGTAAGGACATGACTAGAGATGTTAACCACTAGTTGTGGTGACTCGATTAGGGTCTCTTGCGTAGCTCCATCTGACTCTTTACTGAATCTTTTCGTACGTTTATTCCTGGCCCTGCTCCCACCCCGCCTACTGCGCCTCTTGGTGTAGGTGAGGTCTCCCTTGAGGACAAAAAATCAGAGGTAGATGATCCCTGATTACCCCCCTGCGGGGGACGGGAGCCCTCTCCCTGTGGAGGGTGTGGGCGTGGCAACCTCCCCCTGGGTTTACTTGGTTTCTTAGGTCTCCTCAGGGTGTTAGCAGGCACCATTTTTTGCCATGAATATACATAGCCCTCAGTATAATCATGAGTATCACGATGGAACTTCAAACGCTTAGTTTCTTCAATGGTCTTGGTGTGTGATGCCAACTTAGCCGACAGCTGATCCACAAACGCTTGCATCTCATCTGCTGATAACAGTGCGGTCAATTGGGTAATGATAGCTAGGCTTTTCTGTTCTAGGATTGGAAGTTCACGATGGATCCTCTCAATCGTGAGGATCATGGTGTCAAATGCTGCTTTATTCCAAATCCTCTCAAAAATCGAACAAAACTCTGGATCACCACCAAATATCATAGGTGAAACTTGGGAACGTACTGCCCGGGGTATTCTCCTTGAACGGCAATATTCTGCAAGTGTCCAGGGCCGGCCCGCCCATGAGACGGGGTGAGGCGGGTTCCTCAGGCAGCAGGAAGTGGAGGGGCGGCACCAGATGAAGTGACTGCGTAGACGAGAGAGAGAGTGCAGGCTGCAGTGCAGACTCTGCAGTGAAGTCCGGCTGCTCCTGTGTGGTGCCCGACCGTGCCTCCGACCCCGTGTCTGCACACACCATGAGTGACTGACTCTCCCTCCCCTCCGGCTCCACCGAGACCGCGTCTGCCCAGACTGTCTGTGTTCTGGCTGAGTCACCCGCCCCGCCACCCCCCATTAGGCTGTGCACCGCCGGGACCGCCCGCCCGCCCGCTGCCCTGGGCGCAGAAGAAGGGGGGGGGCGCTGTGATAGCGGGGGGAGCCAGAGCCGCGGTGAGGGCCGCCCGACCTCTCCTTCCCTCTCCCCGGGCCGCCCTCCATGCTCCCCCCTCTGACTGCAGGCAGCAGAGTTAGCGCGCAGGGAAGCGCTGCTGTACACAGTTGTTACTCACCTCCCTGGATCCGATCGCCGCTCCCGCCCTGCTGGTCTCCTCTCTGCCTAGCCGCTGATACACACGCGGCTGCTTCCTGTGTAAACAGGACGCAGCGTGTGTAATGTATCAGCGGCTACATTGCAGAGAGGAGACCAGAAGGGCGGGAGCGGCGATCGGATCCAGGGAGGTGAGTAACAACTGTGTACAGCAGTGCTTCCCTGCGCGCTAACTCTGCTGCCTGCAGTCAGGGGGGGAGCATGGAGGGCGGCCCGGGGAGAGGGAAGGAGAGGTCGGGCTGCCCTCACCGCGGCTCTGGCTCCCCCCTCCGCCATTATGAGGGGGCACCTACCTACTTAACCTATACTGGGCAAGCTACCTATCTATCTTATACTGGGGGGCACCTACCTAATCTAACCTGTTTTGGGGGCAGCTATCTACCTATCTATCTATCTATCTATCTATCTATCTATCTATCTATCTTATACTGGGGGGCACCTACCTAATATAACCTGTACTGGGTGCAGCTACCTATCTATCCTATACTGGGGGGCACCTACCTAATCTAACCTATACTGGGGGGCAGCTACCTATCTATCCTATACTGGGGGGCAGCTACCTATCTAACCTATACTGGGGGGCAGCTACCTATCTAACCTATACTGGGGGGCAGCTAACTATCTAACCTATACTGGGGGGCAGCTACCTATCTAACCTATGCTGGGGGGCAGCTACCTATCTATCCTATACTGGGGGGCAGCTACCTATCTATCCTATACTGGGGGGCAGCTACCTATCTAACCTATACTGGGGGCAGCTACCTATCTAACCTATACTGGGGGCAGCTACCTATCTATCCTATACTGGGGGGCACCTACCTAATCTAACCTGTACTGGGGGGCACCTACCTAATCTAACCTATACTGGGGGGCAGCTACCTATCTAACCTATACTGGGGGGCAGCTACCTATCTAACCTATGCTGGGGGGCAGCTACCTGTCTAACCTATGCTGGGGGGCAGCTACCTATCTAATCTATACTGGGGGCACCTACCTAATCTAACCTATACTGGGGGCACCTACCTAATCTAACCTATACTGGGGGCACCTACCTAATCTAACCTATACTGAGGGGCAGTGACCTAATCTAACCTATACTGGGGGGGAAGCTATCTATCTAACCTATGCTGTGGGCACTTATCTAACCTGTATTGGGGGCACCTACGTACCTAGCTAGCCTATACAGGTGGCAACTATACTGGCTATACTGGGGGCACCTACCTAACTAACCTATACTGGGGGTACCTACCTATCTAACCTATGCTGGGGGCAACTATACTGGCTACCTATATTGGAGGCACCTACCTAGCTAACCTGTACTGGTGGCACCTACTTATCTAACTTATACCGGGGGGGGGGGGGGTGCCTGCCTATCTAACATATACTGGGGGCAACTATACTGGCTACCTATACTGGAGGCAACTACCTGGCTAACCTATACTGGGGGCAACTTTACTGGCTCACCTATGCCTGGCCACCTATACTCGGGGGGGGGGGGGGGGGGGGGACCTATAGCTGGCTACCTATACCGGGGGGGGGGTGCAATTTTTACACCCTCGCCCTGGGTGCATTTTAGCCTAGAAACTGCACTGTTGCCGCCGGCCTCCGAGTCCGACGACTCCGAGCTCTGCAGCCTCTCCTGTTTCCTCCAAGGCTGCACGCTGGTGAGGCTGCCTAGTGCCTAAGCCTGCTGATTTGATGGCGGCGGCTGCCGCCCGCTCTGCTGCCCTGGCTGCGGCTGATTGCCACGGTCAGTCACTGAGCAGCGAGCGCCGCCGACGTGACTGTGACGATGATGATGAGGCTGGCTGGCTGCCGCCGCTCACTGGCCCAGCGCGAGATCCCTCAGATCCGAGATGGAGCATGCCCGCCGCAGACCGCAGCCGTCTGTCCCCTGCCAGTGCAGGATGCATGCTGGATGCAGATGCCCGCCCTTCGCCGCCGCCAGACCCGGAGGGAGACCCAATCCCCGGTGAGTCAGTCACTCACTTTGCTGCGTCACTCAGGCTTTCCTTCACGGACACGGTCGGTTGTGTGGGGGATGTAATGTTATGTAGAAATATTGGGGGGGAGGGGGGGGGGTGCCTTTACGATCTTTGCCTCAGGCAGCAGAAAGTCCAGGACCGGCCCTGCAAGTGTCCTAGCGTGCATATCCAATTCTACCCATTTCTTTTTGGTGGCTTCTAGGTCACGTTTCAAAGGTTTAATATCAGGTGTCTGTAAGAAGGCAATCGCTTCACCAGCCTTAGCCAAGACATTAGCTGCATGCTCCTCAGTATAAGAAAAAGTGTCTGGTAAACCTCCAGACCCACAGTCCCCGGTGGTGCTCATCCTCTACGGTGTGATCCACAGGTATAGATGCTGATAAAAAGAGTGGCACTCGCTGTACACAGGGAAAAGGGTGCCCAAGCCTCCGGGGATCCTCACACCGTCAGATCCAATCCATGCAAGAGAGAGTGTTGGAGGCTGGCACTTCCAAAAGTAGAAAAGCTCTTTATTGAAGCATTAAAAACAGTGGTAATACAGCGACAGCCCGCTGTTTCAGGTCTTAGCCTTTCTTCAAGCCGTTTTAACCACAAGTGAGATCACACATACATGCAACATATATAGTGTCATCCCACCCACATATCCAATCAATTCAAATTTCCCACAGCCAATCATATTACCTGAGCTCTCTGGCGGACCTGAGTGGAGACTGCATGGCCAACATGCAAAGTATCCTAAAGAAAAACTGTCTCGGAGTGTGTCAGCGCACAGCGCCGACAGGAAACCACTTCCGCATTCCTATTCGCTATTGCCGGATCAGGTGACTAGAGAGCGGCACGCATCACCACGTTCACGCTGCCCGGAGTCTACCCGTGGCTCTGCGCATACTCAGTGCGTGTAGAGCAATGTATGCGACGTAGTCAGCTCGCCGCCCACAAGGGCGTACCTTAATGACGTCGCATGTCAACAATACAGCCGCTCACAACAGTGGCAGGGTAAAGTATCCATAGCAGCGCGTCCCTGGCAACGCATGCACACAATAGAACAATAGATTAAACAACACTTACCCAATCCGCAGCAGCGAAAATAAGTTAGCCATTTCTCCACCCAAATTCCCCCAGCTGCAGTCTGGAGGGAGTGGGGAAGGGTGGCAGAAAATAGTCCGGGGCTGGGTAGATGTTCGGGTGGAATGGCTGAGGAGTTTCTGCTCGCCCATATGGCTATGGCTCTGCCTCAGACCGGCCCTGCAGCAAAAAAAAACAAAAAACAAACGAAAAAACATACATAATGATTGTTCAGCACAGCTCACGTAAATCTGGCAGGAGCACTCTCCTCCCTGCGCAACCTCAGCTTCAGCACGTGCTGCTCACGTGCTGAAGCTAAAACTGCATAGCCCCGTCGGCAGCCTTCCCTGCCAGTCAATCACAGAGGGGCAGATATCCCAAACTCAGATGGGCTGGGTTAGGAAGGATGCCCACCCAATCCTCAGCCCTCTATTGTTGCTGGGCATAATGCTCTATACACTAGGAAATAAAAGGCGCTGAAGAAGAAAAAAAAAATGCTGCATGTGGCAGCTTCGGTGGGCCAGATTGAAGATGTACCTGATTTAGACCATAGATGATATTTTGGTATAATACCACTTTAAAGTTCATTACTTTGCAATTAGCAAGGCACAGGACTAGTATAGCTTGTTTGGAAAGGCTGTCAGGGGAAAGTATCTTCTCTTTAAAAAGAACATGGGAACATAGTATAGATCTGCAAATTTACATCTGAAACCACAAGAATTCTGGAATAATCGCCTTTGGACAGACAAGAGTGATGTCTGGACATTATGTAGAGTGCAGAGTGTGGTGAAAACCAACACAGCATATCACATCAGGGGCGTAACTAGAACTCTCTGGGGCCCCCCTGCAAAACATTTGGATGGGCCCCCCGAAAAAAAAATGTGAGCGCCACCATAGCTATCCCTAGTAATATTATAGATGGAGATTAGGGTACCTGCTATTTGTAGGCACAGTTTACATGACGGGTGGCCACAATGCCCCAAATTTCGATGGAGGTGACCAAATGTTTTTGTTATTTACGGCGGGGAGCATGGTTAAGGTTAGGCGTTAGGAAGGAGGGTTTTTAAGGTAAGGTTAAGGTTAGGTGTCAGGAAGGGGGGTGCAGGGGGGGGGAAATATAATGTTGGGAGGGGAGAATGGTTTATGGTTAGGCATCAGCGGGGGGAGTGGGTTTAGGGATAGGTATCGAAGGAGGGAGAGTTCTTTGTGAAAGTAGGATTAGCTGCAGTAATATATTGGCAACATTAGCGACCATCTCAGCTTAGTTTTATCTAGCATGTGTACAGGCCACATGATGGAGGGGAGGGATGGGTGGATTGACAGAGGTGGGGTAGTGATACAGAGAGGGATAGAAAGCTACATGGGGGAGAGGATGTGACAGAGAGGGAGAGACAGTGACATTGTGGGTAGGGAGCAAGAATGAGCGTTTAAATTTGGAACAGCATTTCTAATGCTTTGGATCAGATTCTGAATCATTCATTACTTATTTGGATCACAGCAGGGATTGTTAACTCACCCTTATTGCCCCTTCTGCCTGCTGTGCGCCACATTGCGTTCCAGCTCTCTGACAATTCCTTCTTTTGGCTGGGATGGAGGAAGAATCCGGGAGCTGCCTGGAACTCAACGCAGGGCAGAGGCAGCAAAATGGGTGAGTTAAAACCCTCTCTGCTGTCTGAATATGTAAAGATTCAGATTCTAAGCATTCAGAACGCTGTACGCTCATCCCCAGTAGTGACAGAAAGGGGGGGGGGGACAGCCATGGGGATGTACCAAACTCATAGACAAACACGTGGAAAGGGAGAAAGGCACAGAGAAACACACAGACACACGTAAAGGGAGTAAGAGATACACATGAAAGAGAAAAACATGCAGAGTTGTCAGCTTTGTGGAAGGGGAGACAGAACTCACAGGCAAGTTGCACAACTACACCGAGAGTTAACTTTACTTATACCGTATATTCCCTTCCTTCCTGCTGGTGGGGGGAGGAGAGAGGGCACGCAGTCTGGCCAGCTTAATTACCTGCTTCCTGGGAATGAAGTGTGGAGCACACAGCGGCAGCACAGAAGTTACGGTCAAGAAAGGTCAGAGGTGAGCTGAGTGATCAGCACTGATCACTCATTTGCATACTCACTGCACGCAGCTCTCCCGAGGCTTCTCTCTCTCTGCCAGCTGCCGAAGCACACAGTGCAGCTGATGTCCAGAGACCTGCATAATCTTGCTCTGCCTGCAATCACCGGTAGATGCTGGCCAGTGGCCAGCAGCAGGAATTCTCCACACGTCGGCACTTCAGCAATGCACACCACGGTCGCCAATCACACTTTCCGGCTTGTCCTGCTGTCCACCCTCACTGCTGCCGACAGGCAGGCACTAGTCCTACTAGACTAGTAGGCAGCCGGCATGGACGGGCCCCCCATGAGCTCCGGGCCCCACTACAGTCGCAGATGCTGCAGGGGCTATTGTTACGCCCCTGTATCACATATCAACACAAATGCTCCATACCAACTGTCAAGCAATGTGGTGGAGGGGCAATGATGTAGGCTTGTTTTGCAGCCAAAGGACCTGGGCACCTTGCAGTAATTCAGTTAACAAAATTCCTCCATATATGAGAGACTGATAAAGTCACTCAGAAATAATTTAATTTGCAGGTAAAGGGAGGTCTACAAGTTACTGAATGACGGCATATACTTTTTCATTTTGTATATTGTTTTTCTCCATCTTGGCTTAATTTTGTATACATGAAATTAGATTTAATTAATTTTAGAACCTGGTAAGGAGGACCAGATTATATTTTTTTCATGCTCTGATAAGTGAAAACATAGATTTGAAAGTTGGAGAACTTTATTTTTCTCTTGACTGTAGCTGAAGAAAAGTACTGTTATGACAAAAAATATCTTTTTCAAAAATAAACAAAAACAGAAAAGAAGAATCAGGATCCTTTGAAACAACAACAAAGTGTATCATACATTTAAGATATGGAGTCCGTTATCAAATGCAAGTGGAATACTTTAATGAAGAGGAACTTAAGCTGCAATTTTTTCAGCTCTTTATAACAAATGAAGGTAAATGTATTTTTTTAAGTTTCTATTTTTTGTGAGCCCCATGAGATTATAAATGATGATTATTTTCATTCTTTCATAATGTGTTTTCTAAATTATTCATTACACATCTTTTAAAATCCAATGTATTAAATCACTTTCTTAACGTCTGGCTATTGCTGTCACTTAAAGAGAACCTAAGATGGCATAAAATAAAAAATAAGATACTTACCTAAGAGGAAAGCATCTGGATCTTCCAAAGGGTTCCCACATCCTCCTCCAGACCACCGCCACTGTGACCATCTATAGGTTTGAGTGTGTGCTCCTCTCAGGGGCATTTTTAGGCATAGGCATTACTCTGCCTGGAGTGCCATTGGCTCTGGGGCACACCATGCCCCTAATTAAGCCTCTCCCCTGAATTGAGCCCCGCACCAAAATGAAGCCACATCCCCGACCAAAGACACACCCCCACAGGTGTTTGTACTTACTTCTGTCTCCCTTTGTGTTTCTTTATGTCTCCTTGTGCCACCTTCAGTCTCCCTGTGCCACCTCTGCCCCGTGTGTCCTTCTCCCCCCCTGTTCTTCCTTCTGTCTCTCTTTGTGCCTCTTTCTGTCCCCTTGTGCCACCTTTAGTCCCCCTGTGCCACCTCTACCCCCCTGTGTGTCCAGAGATGGATTCAAGTTAAATGGTGTCCTAGGCAAGCAACGATTTTTGGTCCACACTTGATGGCCACCTAGCTTTTTTGGCAAGATTTGTTGGGGATTAGCATAAACCAGGCCCCTAGACTTTCTGCCACCCCTAGGCACCTGCCTAAGTTACCTTGTGGATGATCCGGCTCTGTGTGCATCCTTCTGTGCCTCCCTCTGTCCCACTGTGCCTGTGCCTCCTTATGTCCACCTTAGTGCTCCCTCTGTCCCCTTGTCCCACTGTTCTCCTGCGGTAGGAGATGCTGGGCACTAGGACAAGTGGTGAGCAGACGGGGGGAAGCACAGCACTGGAGTCCAGTGGAGAGGTGAGAGCATAGCTTCTCCTGCACTATACTCTGCACTTACACACTAAGCTGCGGTAGTGCAGGAAGGGGGTGTGCAACAAAATGTGACAGGAATGGTGGGTTGTTTGTATCTTAGGGTCTCCCTGTATTATGTATCCACCCTATACAGCACATGGTTTATATTCTCTAGAGAGTTGTCTTTTTTTAAGGTGGGGGGGGGGGGGGGCAGGACTTCTTGCCTGGAGTGAAAAGGCTAGAAACGCCCCAGGCTCCTCTTCCTAGCACCTTAGACTGTATCTGTTTACAGTACTTTCACCCTTCTGAAAATGTTATGGTATTGTCCACCGCTATGGAGATTAATCTGAAATCCACAAGGGATTGTCTAGAGACTACTGTCCCCCATCCTACTGTAACGATTGTGGAATTATCTCCAAGGACAGCGCACAACATGTGCGCTGACACTGCGGAAACCCTCCACAAGCGCTTGGAAAGGGAACCCAGCTTTGGTGCAAATGCACCTGTAGAGAGGAATTCCAACCGGCAGATGGAGCTGTGGAGTGCAGAGGAATAAACCCTCTGCACAGCCACAGATTCCAGATAGAAATTGTACGAATGGAAGCAATACAGAGCAAGATAGCCTCTCTCTTGAGAGAGAGTGAGCACAGAGACAGAATGTATGTATGTCCCCCAATCTAGTCGCCACCCGGCGACGGTTGACATACAACAGCGAAGACCAAGTGAGAAAGCAATCGCAAGAACTGCGATTGCCAATAGAGACACAAGACTGAGCAAAGACAAATCATAGGAAAAATAAAGACAGAACCAATTAACAAACTGTAATCCAACACGAAGGAACAGACAGGACTAGCTACACGCGGTCACGTTAAGCGCAATAGCAGAAAAGCGCGTGCAAGGCATGGTCACCGCACGTTAAGCGCAACAGCGACAAAGCGTACCAACCCTGACTAGCAAATGAAACACATAAAAAGACGACAGACAAATAACGCAAACGCTTGCTAATCGGTTGCCTCACACCAGACAACAGCAAGCGTTCGTGCTAGACAAGACAGACTGAAGGAGTAACCAGTAGCAACCGCTGCTCTGGCTACACTCCAAGACAGATTACCGAGAGATCCACCACCTCTAGGGCGAATGCAATCCCAACAGACAGACAGATGGATCAACCAGTAGCAACCGCTGCTCTGGCTTACACTCCAAGACAGAATACAAAAAGATCCACCGCCTCTACCGCTAGGGCGAATGCGATCCAAACAGACAGAGCGATTCATTGTCAGCCGCCATTGGAGAAAGTGCAATCACAACAGATAAGACAGAACTAGGCAATACAGATAATAAACAACCTGACTGCGCTAGAAGGAATGCTAGTGCACTCCAAAGGATAACTACTCTAAAGGCCCATAGACACGTCAGATTTTTCTGAACGACGGGTCGTCTGAACGTCCCGTCGTTCAGTCGTTTGCACGTCAAATCCGACATGTGTACAGACTATCGTTCGGGTGATAAGACTGGTTACCAGCGATCCACCGGGCGGATTGCTGGAAACCAGTCTTATCACGCGAACGATAGTCTGTACACACGTTGGATTCCGCGTGCGAATGACTGAACGACGGGACGTTCAAACGACCCGTCGTTCAGAAAAATCCGACGTGTGTATGGGCCTTAAGACAATATTTAGCAAACAATTAGCAGAGGGGCTGTAACTCAAGGTAAGTCCAGCAGAACCAAACCTTTATGACCAGCAGGGAATTCTGGGAGGAAATGGCATTTATACTGCAAGCCTTCAAAAGAGGCAGAGCTATCAATAACCAGATGAGTGAATGCAAATCCCTCCCCAGAACAGCAAGTCTGAAACTTGCAGAGTGAAGACAGGTCTCCTTTCCAGGGACCTGCAGCATGCAGACCTGAAAAATGGTCAAAAAGCTGCCTGCCTGTGCAGACAGCAGAGCAGATCATTACACCTACTGTGTTAAGACTGATAATTATTTCATTCTGCTCCTCTCTTGAGACCACTTCATCACTAGAATGCAAGATTTGAAATTTTCTAATGGAGCAATGCCTCTCTCAGTAAAACTAAACTTCCTCACTGGAATATCCAAGCATTTTAAATTAATAATTTTTGTTCTGTTAGGAAAGGAAGAATTGGACCACCAGATCTGTCATCTCCAGAAGAACTTTTTTTCCTTCCCAAAATTAAATCTGATTTAATGTGTTTACTATTCAACCTAATATTAGTAGCGTAGATCTCACTATATGAATGCCAGGCAACAGCATTTTCCTGCTCTGAACTGCCAAGCGTAAGGCAGGGATCAAACTTTGCATGTGTTTTGAATGCAATACAAAATTGCATATTGCTGGAACCTAATGTACTCCTATGGGCCTACCACAGTTTGTAAAATTGTGTTAGCGCGTGAAAATTTGTGTTAGCGCGTGAAAATTCATGATTGCGTGAGCAAATTCATGACCACATGCAAATGCGCGCGAAAACGGCCGTGATATGACTTATCACGGTTTAGTGAATCAAGCTCATAGTGTTAATGATGCACTGTGAAGGGAATCCCCCCTCCCCTCATGGCTGATGGCACAATTTCAGCAGACTGCCCTCAGAAAAGTGTGAAAGGGATTAGATAACAGTAAACAAAGAGGTAAGGATTCAGATGTATACACCAGTACTTAGCAGCACTTCCCAAACATTTACTATCGCAATTGAAAAAAACATGTCAATCGATAGTGTTCCTTTAAGTTTTAACTCTGTACATCACTGTGTAAAGCCAAATCTACACGATATAATTCTTTGTGCAATCTAATTACGATTCTATTTACGATCCAATTAAATCCGACATGTCCGATTGGGATTCGATTTGATTCAATTCGATTTGCCAATGCAAAACAATGGCAAATCAAATTGAATCGAATCGAATCCTGATCGGACATGTCGGATTTAATCGGATCGTAAATAGAATCGTAATTGAATTGCACAAAGAATCGTATCGTGTAGATTGGGCTTTAGATGTCAGCGCTATATAAATACTAAAAATAATAATACTGTGTTTCTGTAACGATCGGTGAAGCACAGAGAGGTCTGATTACCGGTGATCTGCAGTATCACAGGAAATACAGATGTAAACCAGATTATATGTGATCTGCAGTATCACCGATAATCCAATATACTAGCTAACCTCTGTTCACCTGAGTAGAGTGTTGTGATTGGTGCAACAGTAATACAGAGGACAAGCCTCAGTGCAGCAAGGAGGACTGCACAGATTCCTTCCGCAGATCTGAGCTCTCCAAGACGGGAGGAGTCAGACTGACAGTAGGAAGGACAGGCTGGAAGTAACCTTCAGGAGGAAGGATTACTAACAGAGCGAGGAACCGCCTCTAACAATAAGGTCGGTTCTCGAGGTCGGACAAGCCAGGTCGTACACACACGGACAGATAAGGTACAAGATCAGGAGGCAAAGGCGGAGTCAAAGTACAGGCAGGGTTCAGCAACGGGGTATCAGATATATCGGGGTACAAAATCAGGAGGCAGAAGCAGAGTCAAGGAACGAGCCGGGGTTCGGCAACAGAGTATCAGATATAACGAGGTACAAGGTCAGAGTTCAGGAGGATAGTCGAGGCAGGCAAAGGTCATAACAGATAATCACAATCAAACTAGTACTTTAAGCTATCAACAGAATCTAGCTTAGTGTAGGATACAGCTCCAGCTGGTCCCGGCACACTAACGGATCTTACTATGGATCTGGGTGCTCCCACGTATGCGATCGCAACGCCAGACAAGAGATGAGTGAACAGCCAGCAGTATATATACCACAGATGTCCCCCAGCACCTCCCTAATTGCTGGACCAATGGGGAGTGGAGCTAGAGTCAGCTGACCTGCCTGGTCAGCTGACTCCCTCCTGGGTGTAATAAATCTTGTCTGAGTGCGCGCGCGCGCGTCACTCTGAACCTTGAGGGACTACGTGTCCCAGCCACCACAGCCCCGCTCTGCGGTGTCTCTGCAGCGGGGACATGCGTGCTAACCGCCGCGTCCAACGCGGCGGTTTCGCCACGCTCAGCAACCTGTTGCACGGAGGCAGCCGCCTCATGATGCGAGGAGGCGGCTGCCTCTCCGTGCGAGTGACTGCTGTGTGCGGAAGGAGCCGTCTGCCGCTGGCTCATGGCGGCGGCTCCTCCGCGTTTTCTCACAGTACCCCCCCCCCCCCCGAGGAGTGGACTCCGGACAGCTCCTTCCAGGTTTTTCTGGATGTACAGCATGAAATTCTCTCACTAACTCGTCCGCATGCATGCGGTTCCCAGGTACCCATTGCCTCTCCTCAATGCCGTACCCCTTCCAATGTACGAGATACTGCACCGAGTTCTGTACAGTACGTGAATCTATGATCTTTTCCACCTCATACTCGGGTTGGGCATCGACTAAGACAGGAGGAGGAGGAGTGGGACCCACCTGGACTGCGGGTTTGAGAAGTGATACGTGGAAAGACCTTACTCCGCGCATGCTGGTGGGAAGATCAACGGTATATGTGACATTGTTGATCCTCCTAGTAACTGGAAATGGACCCACGAACCTGGGACCAAGTTTGTCAGAGGGTTGTTTCCGGGTCAGGTGACGGGTTGACACCCAAACCAAATCTCCTGGTTGGAATTTCCACTCTAACGAGCGTCTCTTGTCAGCCTGACCTTTCTGACTCTGGAAAGCTTTTACAAGGTTATTCTTGATGGTCCACCACATGTCCTTAAATGACCTTAGCCACGTCTCCAAGGCTGGGAACGGAGTGGCCGCAACTGGCAATGGGGAGAATTTAGGCAGTTTACCTGTCACAATCTGAAATGGACAGAAACCTGAGGACGAACTCTTTAAGTTATTGTGGGCAAATTCTGCATAAGGTAAATATTTAACCCAATCACTCTGTGCCTCGGCAACGTAGCATCTCAAAAATTGTTCTAACGACTGGTTGACCCTCTCCGTCTGGCCATTTGTCTGTGGGTGGTACCCCGAGGAAAATGACAATTTCATGCCCATTTGGTGACAGAATGCCTTCCAAAATTTCGAAACAAACTGAACTCCCCGATCGGATACTATGTCTTCTGCAATGCCATGCAGTCTAAAGACATGGATGATAAATAAATCGGCCAGTTCCTGAGCCGAGGGGAGTCCTTTTAGAGGCACGAAATGGGCCATCTTACTAAAACGGTCGACCACCACCCAAATGACTGACATGCCTTCAGATCTCGGAAGCTCTCCCACGAAATCCATGGACAAGTGGGTCCATGGTTCACTCGGGGTGGGCAAAGGCTGCAAAGTACCTACAGATGCCAGCCGGGAGGGCTTGCTTTTCGCGCACACCGCACATTCCCTGACAAACTCTTTGCAGTCAGCGGCTAGCGAAGGCCACCATGCACATCTGGCCACAAGATCCTGCGTTCTAGACGCTCCCGGATGTCCCGCGTTCTTATGGGAATGAACCATCTCCAAGATCTGGAGACGGAATGGTAACGGAACAAATAATACCCCGTCTGGTTTCCCGTCTGGGATATCCTGCTGAAAAGGACTCAAAGTCTCTTTCCAGTCCTCCCAAGTCTCGGTGGCGGCTAACACCACACTTCGTGGGACAATGGTCTCAGGAACAGAGGGCTGTGCTGTCTCCGGCTCAAAACACCTAGAAAGTGCTTCTGCCTTGGTACTCTTACTACCTGGCGTATACGTGATCAAAAATGTAAATCTCGAGAAAAATAGTGACCATCGAGCCTGCCTTGGGCTTAACCTTTTAGCCCCCTCGATGTATTCCAGGTTTTTGTGATCGGTATAAACCGTGATAGTGTGCTCAGCTCCCTCTAGCCAATGACGCCACTCTTCGAAGGCCAATTTGATGGCTAGGAGCTCCCTGTTGCCTATGTCGTAGTTTCTCTCTGCCGGAGAGAACCTTCGGGAAAAATAGGCACACGGGTGTAGTCTACCCTGGAGACCAGAACGCTGGGACAGCACAGCCCCCACCTCGATCTCCGAGGCGTCTACCTCAACAATAAACGGAAAAGAAGTGTCCACGTGCCTGAGTATGGGTGCTGAGCAGAACAATCCTTTTAACTTAGAAAAAGCCTGTAAGGCCTCGGGAGACCAATGAGTGTTGTCTGCCCCTTTGTTATTAAGGCTAGTGAGAGGGGCGACTACTGTGGAGTACCCCTTAATAAACCTTCTATAATAGTTCGCAAACCCCAAGAACCGTTGCAATGATTTTAACCCCACCGGCTGCGGCCACTCCAGGACCGCGGAGACCTTGGCAGGGTCCATAGACAAACCTGAGGTGGAGATTATATACCCCAGAAAGGCAACCGACGTGACCTCAAAAATACATTTCTCGAGTTTGGCGTATAACAGATTCTGCCTCAGTTTGTCTAATACCATCCTGACATGGGTTCTGTGTTCCGGGAGGTTGTTAGAAAAAATGAGAATGTCGTCAAGATAGACTAAAACGAACTTTCCCAATACCTCCCGAAAAACCTCATTGATGAGTTCCTGGAAGACGGCCGGGGCATTACACAAACCGAAGGGCATCACCCTATACTCGTAGTGCCCATCAGGGGTATTGAAGGCCGTCTTCCATTCATCGCCCTTCCTTATACGCACCAGGTTGTATGCCCCCCGTAAATCCAGCTTTGAAAATATCCTAGCCTCAGTGACCTGTGTGAACAAATCGTCTATGAGTGGTAACGGGTAGCGATTTTTCACTGTGATTTTATTGAGGCCACGATAATCGATGCAAGGCCGTAAACCCCCGTCTTTCTTTTTAACAAAAAAGAAGCCTGCCCCAGCGGGGGACCGGGACGGCCTGATGAAGCCCTTTGCCAAGTTCTCACGGATGTACTCCTGCATGGCTAGTTTCTCGGGGCCAGACAAGTTATACAGGTGGCCTCGAGGAGGCATACAACCGGAACGAAGGTCAATAGGACAGTCAAATGGGCGATGCGGGGGTAATTTATCCGCGGCCTTGGGACAAAACACATCGGCATAATCTGAGTATTGTTCCGGTATACCTTCCACCTGTACCTTAGTTAGACCTAATGTCAGTCTCCCCAAACACTGCTGGAAACAATGAGGTGACCATGCTGTCAACTGTCCTGTGGCCCAGTCTATCTGCGGGGAATGAACCTGCAACCAAGGCATGCCTAGGATAATAGTGTAGGTGGACATGTGTAAAACAAAAAATTGTAACTGCTCCCCGTGCAATACCCCTATGGTGAGCTTCACAAGCGGAGTCTGTTACAGGGGATGATTCCGCTGCAAAGGGGAATCGTCAACTGCCGTGACCTGAATGGGGGGTCTCACGGGAGTGAGTGGTAGACCCAACTCCTGAGCAAACTCAAAGTTCATAAAGTTAGCCGCTGAGCCGGAGTCAATAAAAGCTTCAGTGGCAACAGACTTATCATCCCATGTGACCGTACAAGGGAGAAGTAATTTTTTCTCTTTAAGGGGTGAGGTTAGTGTGCCTAGGGTGTCACCCCCACTACTCCTAGGCAGACCCGTTTCCCGCCCTGTTAGGGCAGTTTCGCACCCTATGCCCTGCCTCTGCACAGTATAGGCACAGTTGTTCCGTCATCCTCCGCCTTCGCTCCACCTGGGTCAATTTTGATCGACCAATTTGCATCGGCTCTGGTGGAGGCAAGGCCGGGAAGGGTGAGACAGGCGGAGATGCTGTTACAGAGGATGCAGCAACTGGTGCCGCGTACGAAGTCACCCTGACACGGTGACTGCCCCTGGCCTGCCTCTGATGGCGTAGCCTGCGATCTACTCGAATGGCCGATGATATGGCCTCATCAACTGTCTTGGGCTCGGGTATGGTTAACATTAAGTCGGAGACCTCCTCCGACAACCCAGACAAAAAATAATCCATTAAAGCGAAGTTATCAAATCTAGAGGTGACTGACCACCTACGGAACTCCGCCGCATAATCCTCGACCGAACCTCTGCCTTGCCGCAAAAGTTTGAGCTTCCGCTCTGAGGACGCAGCAAGGTCAGGATCGTCGTAGATTATGGCCATGGCCTTAAAGAATTCCTCTACCGAGGTCAGAGCGGTATCGGTAGAAGGCAGATTATATGCCCAGGACTGGGAGTCCCCAGTCAACAACGTTTTAATAAAGATGATCCGTTGGGTCTCAGTCCCCGAGGATCGGGGTCTCAACTCGAAATACGACAATACTCTACTCCTGAAATTCCGGAAGTCAGATTTGTGGCCGGAAAATTTGTCAGGTACAGGCATACGTATGTCGTCACTAGGATGGGATCGCACTGCATCAACTGACGTCTGGAGGGTTCACACTGAGCCTGATAAGGCATCAATTAAGGCTTTGTGCTGGCCCAGTGCTTGATGGATACTGTCCACCGAAGTGGCAAGCGCAGTCAGAGGATCAGCGCGTTCCATCTGTCTTTTGGTCTGGCGTTCTGTAACGATCGGTGAAGCACAGAGAGGTCTGATTACCGGTGATCTGCAGTATCACAGGAAATACAGACGTATACCAGATTATATGTGATCTGCAGTATCACCGATAATCCAATATACTAGCTAACCTCTGTTCACCTGAGTAGAGTGTTGTGATTGGTGCAACAGTAATACAGAGGACAAGCCTCAGTGCAGCAAGGAGGACTGCACAAATTCCTTCCGCAGATCTGAGCTCTCCAAGACGGGAGGAGTCAGACTGACAGTAGGAAGGACAGACTGGAAGTAACCTTCAGGAGGAAGGATTACTAACAGAGCGAGGAACCGCCTCTAACAATAAGGTCGGTTCTCGAGGTCGGACAAGCCAGGTCGTACACACACGGATAGATAAGGTACAAGATCAGGAGGCAAAGGCGGAGTCAAAGTACAGGCAGGGTTCAGCAACGGGGTATCAGATATATCGGGGTACAAAATCAGGAGGCAGAAGCAGAGTCAAGGAACGAGCCGGGGTTCGGCAACAGAGTATCAGAAATAACGAGGTACAAGGTCAGAGTTCAGGAGGATAGTCGAGGCAGGCAAAGGTCATAACAGATAATCACAATCAAACTAGTACTTTAAGCTATCAACAGAATCTAGCTTAGTGTAGGATACAGCTCCAGCTGGTCCCGGCACACTAACGGATCTGACTACGGATCTGGGTGCTCCCACGTATGTGATCGCAACGCCAGACAAGAGATGAGTGAACAGCCAGCAGTATATATACCACAGATGTCCCCCAGCACCTCCCTAATTGCTGGACCAATGGGGAGTGGAGCTAGAGTCAGCTGACCTGCCTGGTCAGCTGACTCCCTCCTGGGTGTAAGAAATCTTGTCTGAGTGCGCGCGCGCGCGCGTCACTCTGAACCTTGAGGGACTACGTGTCCCAGCCACCACAGCCCCGCTCTGCGGTGTCTCCGCAGCGGGGACATGCGTGCTAACCGCCGCGTCCAACGCGGCGGTTTCGCCACGCTCAGCAACCTGTTGCACGGAGGCAGCCGCCTCATGATGCGAGGAGGCGGCTGCCTCTCCGTGCGAGTGACTGCTGTGTTCGGAAGGAGCCGCCTGCCGCTGGCTCATGGCGGCGGCTCCTCTGCGTTTTCTCACAGTTTCCTGTTCCAATATCCTGTCTTCTGACTGTAGATAAAAAATGCATTCTTAAAAAATGCAGGTGAAACACACATATAAAAATGCAAATGCAAAGAGCACGCACAAGTGCATATCCGGAAAAATGCATGCTTTTTGGGTACATGTGTGTGTGTGAATTCTCCCTTAGGCAGTGTTCACAATTACCAGGATAGCATGCATTGATAGCATAAATTAAAAAAAACAAAACTTGGTCTCATTGCCTGGTCCAAATCCATCCGGTATTGCTGGTATCTTTTACACCCACATTTGTTACCATCCTGTACTCAACAGAACTGGGGCAGCCGTGTTACATCTGGAAAGAGAATCTACATGAGCGCATTCATGCCATATTAGGCCTGCAACAAGGGCTCTGGGACAGGGCCGGCTCTAGTAACAATGGGGCCCGGGGCAAAAGTAACTTGAGCACCCCCCCCTGTCGAATGTTTTGTACTTTGGTTATTTAAACAGAAACCGCAAATACAACAAATCGTAATTGGAAGTTCCTGGGTTAAAAGGAAGATCTTCAAAGTACAATATGCGTCAAATTTTGAGTTCGTTTATCCTATGTTTCTCAGTTACCAGTTCAAACAGGTGACGTAGACAGATTAAAAAAAATATTTAATTTAATAACTTATTAAATATTACAGTGTATCAAAATTTCACCTTCTGATTAAGAATACATTTCACAGTGCACAATATGCTTGTTTAAAAATGGCTTCCTTTAAAACAGTTTCATATTGCAACGATTTGTGTCAGCAAGCGACAGAATTCTGATTATGAGGTGATCTGCAGTATCACCTATAATGCAGATATATACCTGATTATAAGGTGATCTGCAGAATCACCTATAATACTTGTATAACAGAAGCTGATGTGACAACAAATACAGGAGGTGTTTGGTGCAACAGTAATACTGATAAGAGCAACACCTCACCAGAGGAGCTGGTGGGTACAATCAGTATAATGCCTCTCACCAGAGACAAGGGCCCTCTGGTGAGAGTAGAGTAGTCAGACAGATCGGGTTTGGCAACAGACAGACAGATGCAGTACAGAATCGGAAGGCAGAGTCAGAAAGATATAACCAGGAAGGGTTTGGCAACAGGATCAGATGAGCAGAGGTACAGAATCACTTAGAAAGAGAGAGGTCAGGACAAGCCAGAGTCATACACATATAATATACAGTAAGGTTATGATTAAGGCTATCAAACAATTCCTATCTTGTGTGAAATCCCCGGTTTCCTCCCGGATCAAAGCACACCGGAACTATCTAAGGGTCTGAGCGCTAACACGAAGTATTCGCAACAGCAGACAAATTGCGAGTGACACAGTACGGCTTATGAAGCAGAGGAGACCCTCCAGGCACGCCCCCAGCGTTCATCCAATGAGGAGCGGCGAGCATCTCCTCTGACGTCAGCCGACCAGCCGGTCAGCTGACGCGCCTCCTCCCCGCATAAAGGTCCCGTCTATGCGCGCGCGTGCGTGTGACAAGGCAACCCTATGTGCAACTGACAGTTCTGTCCTCGGCGTGCTAGACTTCTGAGACCCAGACATGCTGCTAAACAGGGGGCTGGAGGCAGCTGTGGTAGTAGCGCTATTCCCCACAGCTGCCTCTCCAGCATTCATTACACATATACACAACCTATGTAGACAAAATGGCTGAACCAATAAACTCTATCTATTTACCCAACTCACAAAATGGTGGACAGATAACACCTTGTTTGACCCAAAGCACAAAACGGATGCTATAAAAACCAAGATGACTATTATTAAACACAAAATGGCTGCTAAGTAAACAACCTATTAATCATGTCAGATTATAGTGACTCATTAGATAGCATGGAGGGGTGTTGCCCCATAAGCGAAATCAATATGCAATTATTTAACAGACAGGAATATCACCTCTACCAGCACTTTAACTTAAGCGGGTCTGTGTTACTACACAGAGTAAGAGGGTAACAATACATAGTTTTGGAGTGAAATATCTAATGAGTCATCATAAACTTTGTTAGGCCTGGCCTGCATATGATATATGAAACACCAATGTTTGAGATAGATAGTTTGAAATATCTAGCATTTACTTCTAGAAATGAGTTTTACACCCTATCAGCCAGCTATCAATGAACATATGGTAAATATAAATATACAATGTGAACTTGTACAATTTACAACTTGGAGAAATTCACCCCTTTCGGGTTGCTATATAAACTTTCAAACAATGAAACACAATTAATACATCATATGTTCAGATATACTGCGCTGTGATAAGCAATATAAGTAAAATGGTCAGTAATAATAGTTACCAAGATGGCGTCTAGGGCGTATACCTTTGGGCATGGCAGCTGTGATCATTCAGATGGTTGTGGATTCCTTATGAACCTGTGTTTCTGATCTGATGATGATTCCTCCTCCCTCATTGGGTATCATTCATAAACAGGCTGTCGGTAGTGCGGGAAAACACCGTTCTTCTCCGCAACCGGTAATTAAGACTTCTGGGTGGCCATTCATAAAGAAGTCTGCCTGTTGCGGAAGAAGTGCGGAGGTTTTCTGGAGGAAGCTGGCGGTAGGCATGCGGAAACTTAAAAGCTGCCCGATTCCCTCCCTGCGCTGCTCTGTCTGATGCTGCTTGGGAGGTCCCTCCCATTCATTTATATGTATTCCGCCCGCCTATCGCTACTGTCGAGCAAGCGGTATTTTCCTTCCGGATACCGCTTGCTCTAATCTTTATGAATGGATGTGTTTGTTACTTTTTCTAGATTAATCTAGAAAAACTCCGCACAAGGCGGAAATGTATCGCTCTGTCACTTTTTCATGCGGAAAGAGCCTTTATGAATGGGGCTTATGCTGAGTGGTCGGGAAAGTCACCGGTGTTAAGCATTTCCACATGCGGAAATGCTTTATGAACGATACCCTTTGTGCTTTCTGAACTCTTCATATATACCTCCTCGCTATCTTTCCTACCTGCCTTCAGGCTTACTGGAAACCAATCAGCAGCATAAAGGGAGTTTTTATAGATTATCTTTTTCCCCAATCAAGAAGCAGGGGTGTGACTTGGAAATTCACCTGCATTGATTCTTGTGACCAGAGATGGCACTCCAAGCTCATCTACCATGTATGCTGTCATATGGATATTTGACATTAGGGGCATTTCGATTATGTTCTTATTAATTATAGCCCACAGTGAATTAATCAATAATATAAATTCCCTTATGGATAGCTGATCTGGATTGGATCACTGGTTAATATTTATTATGGAGTATATAGTGATCGCTTCTCTCATATTCAAGATAGATTTGATTTTATCCAAAAATTTATAGTGACATATTTTAAATTACCATGGATCTCTCATTATAACACACTGTGCATGTTAGCAGAGTTTTATATTTCTAACCATTAATATAATTATGTATAAACAGGTTTATGTTTATATACTTTTATATAACATTCTGAAGACATTTGTTCATAGAATTTTGATATTAATATACCTATAAATCTTTATATAAAACCAAGCTTATATAGATTCTTATTGAATACCTGATTGCTTGTAATATATATATAAGAGATTTAACCACTTCACCACTGAGGGGTTTTATCCCTGAAACACCAGAGCAATTTTCACCTTTCAGCGCTCCTTCCATTCATTCGTCTATAACTTTATTATTACTTATTGCAATGAAATTAACTATATCTTGTTTTTTTCGCCACCAATTAGGCTTTCTTTAGGTGGGACATTATGCCAAGAATTATTTTATTCTAAATGTGTTTTAATGGGAAAATAGGAAAAAATGTGGGGAAAAAAAATCATTATTTTTCAGTTTTCGCCCCATTATAGTTTTTAAATAATGCATGCTACTGTAATTAAAACCCATGAAATGTATTTGCCCATTTGTCCCGGCTATAAAACCGTTTAAATTATGTCCCTGTCACAATGTTTGGCGCCAATATTTTATTTGGAAATAAAGGTGCATGTTTTTCAGTTTTGCATCCATCCCTAATTACAAGCCCATAGTTTATAAAGTAACAGTGTTATACCCTCTTGACATAAATATTTAAAAAGTTCAGTCCCTAAGGAAACTATTTATGTTTTTTTTTATTGTATTTTTTTTTTAATTTTTTATTACAAAAATAAATAAATTGGGGAATGTGGGAGGTAATGAGTTAATTTATTGTGTAAAACTAATGTATTTGTATATGTAAAATGCTTTAGGGTGTAGTTTTACTATTTGGCCACAAGATAGCCACAGTGATGTTTTGTTCATGCAACCTGTAAGCGTCCGGAAGGGAAGAGGCCTGTAAGCGAAGAGGCTTAAAAAATCACGATAATTGTGCTGTTTCTCATAGAAGCAGAAGATCATTGCGGGGGCTTAGATCAACGAACGGGAATGGATTTTCCCGTTCATTGATCTCCGGGCGAGCGGGCGGCGGCGTGCACGAGCGGCGGGAGCACGAGCACGAGCGGCGGGAGCGCGGACAGCGGCGGTAGCGCGGGAGGTACGGATTTCTCCGTCCCTTGGTTTTATAAGGATGGAAAAAGGGATGGAGATATCCGTACCGCGGGGGATAAAGTGGTTAAGTCTTTAAGACACATATAACTGGCTTAGTATAACATGTCTAGTTATAAAGAAATAGAGGTAATATATAAAGCCATAACATTTTAGACGTATCTTATTCTTAAATAAGAGTGTTCATGCGTTCAGATGTGTGTTTTTCCCAATCTGTGCCTTGTCCTTAGATCAGGGATGCCTGTGTCTACACCTTGTTTGCTATGCTACCAAGTGTCTTGGTCTGAAACAATAGTTAATCTCTAAAATATACAAGCCTTAAGGTGCGTACACACCTCCCGCTGGGCGGGCGTTCCAGCAATAGTAGAGCGTGTGTACAGTTTGTCCGCAGACTGATGAGGCTGTTTCTGAGCGATACGCTGAGCGGATCGTTCAGAAACAGTGTTATGAGTCTGCAGACAGACTGTACACACGCTCTACTGTCGCTGGAACGCCCGCCCAGTGGGAGGGTCCGACGGACCCGTCGTTCCTAATAGTAGTGCGTGTGTACGCACCTATAGGGATTGTATACAGAGGTTCATCTACCCAGCAAATATATTTGCCTCTGAGACGTCTCTTTCATTGTTACTTAAAACTTCTGTTTGTCAAAGCAAGGTAACTGCATTAAATATTAGTCAGATTGTGGTCTCCTAGTCATACTATGTGTTGTGAAACTTGTCTGGGGTTAAATGCCAGATTCATTAAACTCTTACTATAAAGTGTAATCAAATACCTATCATTTATACCTAAATTACAATAATATTCTCAATGATACACTTCTATAATCATAAACATATTAAATTATTCATCTCATGGATATCATCTTCTGTACCTAAGGAAAGGAATAAAATTAGGCTTATTTTTATTACACAATTCGTTTAAACTATACATCGCCATTTTGGAAATCTTGACACCCCCCTCCCCTAGCATCACCCGGGAGAAAATTTACCATCCAGGGCCCGCGAACTGGTTGCTAGACCCTATTTAGCTCCCCAACCACAGTCAAAATATTATTGGTGTCCACTGTCCATCATATGTCCCCATTGCATTGTTGGGGGTCCTAATTATTCCCTTCCTCCTTTACCTTACAGATGCAGAGTGTACACACAGTGGAGTCTTACATAATGCAGGTCACAGGAGGCAGCTTTGGACTCCTTTTCCCTACCGTTGGCTCTCTTCCCCGTTCTCTACAGCTGTTCACCAGAGCTGGAGAGGATGGGGGAGACACTTTGGGGGGCCCCTATAGGCTCTGGGGCTTTAGGGCAATTGCCCCCTTTGCCTCTATGGTAGCAACGGCCCTGCTCTGGGGCCCTGCTCTGCTCTAGCGCTAGCTACATGCTTCCCCCCCCTCCCTGCGGTGTCCCCCCGTACTCACCGATCGACGCCGGCGCCCCTTGCCCATAAGGAAATCCCGTACTGAACACGATTTCCTTGAGGGCTTCCCCCGTCGCCATGACGACGAACGTCTCCGACATCGTGACGTCACAGGGAATCCTGATCGACCCCATAGCGCAGCCTGGCGGCGATTGGCCAGGCTGCGCAAAGGGTATGCGGGGGGGGGGCTGTATCACGTCGGGTAGCGGCGCATCGGCGGCGGGCGGCGGCGATCAGACCAAACACGCAGCTAGCAAAGTGCTAGCTGCGTGTTTGAAAAAAATAATTATGCAAATCGACCCAGCAGGGCCTGAGGAATCCTCCGCGGCGGCTTACCCCGTGTCCAGCACGGGGTTACCGCTAAGGAGGTTAACCACTTTACCCCCGCCCGTACGGATTTCTCCGTCCCTTTTTCCCTCCTTTAACCCCCAGGGACGGAAAAATCCGTACTTTCCGCGCTCCCGCCGCTGCCCGCGCTTGTAAACACGCCGCCGCCCGCTCGCCCGGAGATCAATGAACGGGAAAATCCATTCCCGTTCGTTGATCTAAGCCCCCGCAATGATCTGCTGCTCTCCGATGAGCAGCGCGATCATTGTGAAAAGATACACACTTACCCAGCCTCCAAGTACTTCCTCCAAGCTTCCGGAAGGACGCTTGGAGGTCGCATTAAAACAAAAAGTTACTGTGGCCATCTTGTGGCCAAATAGTAAAACTACACCCTACACATTTTTCACATACAAATAAATTACTTTTACACAAAAAATTAACTCATTACCTCCCACACTCCCAATTTTTTTTTTTTTGTAATTTAAAAAAAAAAAAAAAATGTACAATAAAAAAAAATACATAAATAGTTACCTTAGGGACTGAACTTTTTAAATATTTATGTCAGGAGGGTACAACACTGTTACTTTATAAACTATGGGCTTGTAATTAGGGATGGACGCAAAACTGAAAAAAATGCACCTTTATTTCCAAATAAAATATTGGCGCCAAACATTGTGATAGGGACATAATTTAAACGGTTTTATAACCGGGACAAAAGGGCAAATACATTTCATGGGTTTTAATTACAGTAGCATGCATTATTTAAAAACTATAATGGCCGAAAACTGAAAAATAATTAATTTTTTTCCCACATTTTTCCTATTTTCCCATTAAAACACATTTAGAGTAAAATAATTCTTGGCATAATGTCCCACCTAAAGAAAGCCTAATTGGTGGTGGAAAAAACAAGATATAGATCGTTTAATTGTGATAAGTAATGATAAAGTTATAGACGAATGAATGGAAGGAGCGCTGAAAGGTGAAAATTGCTCTGGTGGTCAGGGGGTAAACCCCCTCAGTGGTGAAGTGGTTAATTATATTGGAGAGGGTTGCAATGGATATAAATATTTAGCTGTACAGTACTTTGGAATGGAAGAAACACTGTTGTTACCCTTTCTAAAAATGTTTCCCTTATACCGATGACAAAAAAAATCTAGAGCCAAGCAATATTCAAATGACCGAGGCTCAACCTTGCAAGAAACTTTGCCTGTTTATCAGTCAGGACATGGTCCTCCAGCACCCAAGGCTGAGACACCAAAGTGCGCCCCGCCATCCCTCCCTCCCCAGCCATCACACACTGATTGCTATTAGACTAAGAGGTGCACCCAGAACCTCCCCCCCCCCCCCACACACACACACACACCCTTTAATTTCTAGTTATTGGGCTTGCTGTCACTGCCATGTATCATCTTTTCTTATTCTAGGTAATTGATAGCTGAGTGATTTGTGCACCCCCCTCCTAAACTGCGCCCTGAGGCTGGAGCCTCTCTCGCCTCTGCCTCGGCCCGGCCTTGTTGTTTATGGACTGTGCAGCAGAAAAGGCAGACACATTTGGACACTTGACAACAGGTGACAGTATGAAACGTTGTGTCTGCCTTTTTCTTACTCTGCTGCACAGTCTGTAAGTAGACAAACTTCCTTCCAAGGTTGAGCGTAGGTCATATGAATATTGGTCCTTTCAGAATTCGGGTGCATTCTCCTGTTTGACCAAATGGGTTCCCACAATAATACCTTATTTGCAATGTGGCCTAAAGATTTTGGTACTGCTGGAAAAACATCTAGAGCCCTAGCTACAGATCTGTAACAGCTTATGATAATGCATATACTGTAATAAATAAATGAGTAGATGGTTGAATATGAAAATAATCTTATACCTACTTGTTATTTGATCATTCAATAGAAAATGCAAATGAACAGAATGTAAATGAAGTTGTAAAAGAAAGGGCTGAAGACTGCCTAAAGGCTAGATACCAAATCCTCACTGGCCGCGAGTTTTCTGAAGAGGTAAGATATGTTGTAACTTTCATAGTGTTTCTTTCCATTAACTGTCAGGTTCCTTTCACGGTAATGTTACTGCACCCCAGCACCGTGCAATGAAAGTCTATGGAGACTTTCACACTGCGACGTTACGGCGTGACGCAGCGGAAGTGACGTTTTCACCGCATCCCCGACGCAGGGCCAGAACTGAGTTACCGCACAGATTCTGCGGCGAGCTGCAGCAAGGTGCGTCGGCCCAGAAGTCATTTTAGTCTATGCTGTTCCCATTCATTAATCTAAGTCCCCATGTCAATGACAGCCTGCATCAATAAGATTAGAGATGTAGCGAACGGTTCGCCGGCGAACGGTTCCAGGCGAACTTCGGGGGTTCGCGTTCGCCTGCACCAGGCGAACTTTTGCGGAAGTTCGATTTGCCCCATAATGCACTATGAGGGTCAACTTTGACCCTCTGCATCACAGTCAGCAGGCACATTGTAGCCATTCAGGCTACACTAAGCCCTGGAGCCCCACCCCCCCTTATATAAGGCAGCCTCCGGCGGCCATTACAGTCACTCGTGTGCCTGCTAGAGAGACAGACTAGGGAGAGCTGCTGCAGACTTGTTCTTCTAGGGACAGATTAATTAGGTTCTTGGCTGCTTAGCTTGCTCCTGGCTGATGGTTATTGCTTTTATAGCACCCTAGCTCTTGTCAGAGCTCATCCTGTACTTTTATTTTTCTGTGTGTCAAACTGACACTTTTGTTGCATGCACAGCATTGCTAATTGATAGTGTGTGTGCCACTGCCAGCAGCCCAGCACATTCAGTGACTACCTGTGTGTGCTGCACATTGTACTACCCAGTACTGCATATACCCCAGTACCTGTTGTGTTTACTTAACCCACCTCATCACTGCATATACCTAGCGTTGTGTTGAGTGAACCCAGCTCACTGCATCTAACTAGCTGTTGTGTTGAGTGAGAACCCACCTGGCCACCTCACTGCATCTAACTACCTGTTGTGTTGAGTGAGAACCCACCTCACTGCATATAGCTAGCATCCCCCCGAGATGGACAAAATGGACAAACCAGGTAGAGGAAGAGGTAGAGGCAGACCCAGAGGAAGGCCACCAGGCACCGGCAGGTCTGTGCGAGGTGGTGTTGCTCTGATTTCGTGCGGACCTGCCCCAAAATACAGTGCTCAGAAGAAGGCACGTGCCATCACTTCCCAAAATCGTGAGGAGGTGTTTGAGTATTTAACACAGAACACCTCATCTCCCGCAGCCACCAGCGCTACAACAAGCACCACATCCGCTGCATTTGACACTTCGCAGGAGTTATTTGGTGGTGGTGAAATCACTGATTCCCAGCCACTACTGTCACAACAACAAGAAGGCGCAGGTACACCACCTCATACGTCTGAGTTAGGTGGCGATAGTATGGACGTAACGTGTGTGGATGGGGATGATGGTGGACCGCCTGAAGTTGGTGCACTTGAGGAGGTGTCTGAGGAAAGCGCAGCTGGCCAGGAGGATTATGATGACGATTATACGGAAACCACATATGTTCCCGGTAGAGGAGATGACCAGGGGGACAGTTTAGAGGAGGAGTCAGAGAGGAGTAGGAGGAGACGACTCCATGATAGAAGCAGAGGGAGCTCGTCCTCAGAAACAGCTGGGGGCAGTGTCCGGCGCCATGTATCGCCAGCTATGGCCAGCCAACACACATGCCCTTCAATGTCAGCTGCTGATGCCACCGTAGCGCCATCACCCCAGGGGGGCTCAGCGGTTTGGAAATTTTTTAACGTGTGTGTCTCAGATCGGAGCAAAGCCATCTGTTGTCTCTGCCAGCAAAAATTGAGCCGTGGAAAGGCCAACTCTCACGTAGGGACAAGTGCCTTACGAAGGCACCTGGAGAGAAGGCACAAACAGCTATGGCAAGAATACCTGAGGAAAAGCAGCACCCCTCAAAAGACAAGCCACCCTCCTTCTCCTCTTCCTCCTTCAGGTGCATCGTCTTCATCCACTTTCTCCCTTGCACCTTCACAGCCACCCTCCTCCACACCGCCTCTTCCCTTCAGTGGTTCCTTCTCCTCTGCCCACAGCAGTACCCAGCTGTCCGTGAAGGAAGTATTTGAGCGTAAGAACCAAATGTCTGCCAGTCACCCTCTTGCCCAGCGTCTGACAGCTGGTGTGGCGGAACTATTAGCTCGCCAGCTATTACCATACAAGCTGGTGGAGTCGAAGGCTTTCCGTAAGTTTGTGGCCATTGGTACACCGCAGTGGAAGATACCAGGCCGCAATTATTTTTCACAAAAGGCCATACCCAAACTGTACCGTGCATTTGAGAGGCAAGTGGTGTCATCTCTGGCACACAGCGTTGGGTCAAAGGTCCACCTGACCATGGATGCCTGGTCTGCCAAGCACGGGCAGGGCCACTACATTACATACACAGCCCATTGGGTCAACCTGGTGACCGATGGCAGCAAGCAGGGAGTACGTGGCTGCGCAGCGGACCGACTTGTCACACCACGGCTTGCAGGCAGGCCTCCAGCCACCTCCTCTCCACCTGCTACCACCTTCGCTGCCGTCATCCTCCTCCTCCTCCTTGACTGGTGCCACGATCTCCTCTCCAGCTACACAGCCCCAGCACCCCAGGGTCTATGCTGCATGCCAGGTACGACGGTGTCACGCAGTGTTAGACATGTCTTGCCTGAAAGCGGAGAGTCACACTGGAGCAGCTCTCCTGGCTGCTCTTAACAAACAGGTGGAGCAATGGCTGACCCCGCACAAGCTTGATATCGGCAACGTGGTGTGTGACAACGGCAGCAATCTCATTGCTGCGTTGAATTTGGGAAAGCTGACACACATACCTTGCATGGCACATGTGCTGAATCTGGTCGTGCAAAGATTTGTGTCCAAGTACCCAGGCTTAGAGGACGTCCTGAAGCAGGCCAGGAAGTTGTGTGGGCATTTCAGGCGCTCTTACAAGGCCATGGCACGCTTTGCGGACATTCAGCGTAGAAACAACTTGCCGGTGAGACGCCTGATTTGCGATAGCCCTTTTCTCTGGAATTCCACCCTGCTGATGTTCTCTCGCCTGCTAGACCAGGAGAAAGCCGTCACCCAGTACCTGTATCATTACAGTACAAGGAAACAATCTGGGAGGATGGGGATGTTGTGGCCCAACAACTGGACACTGATGCGAAATGCATGCAGGGTCATGGAGCCCTTTGAGGAGGTGACCAAACTGGTGAGTCGCGATGAGGGCACCATCAGCGACTTGATCCCCTACGCCTACTTCCTGGAGCGTGCCGTGCGTAGAGTAGTGGATACAGCTGTGGAGGAGCGTGAATGAGAAGAGTTACGGCAGCAGGAGTCGTGGGAGCCATTTACACACGAACCCGATGTTCCCACAACACCTGCGGCAGCACAGAGGGGGGAGGAGGAGGAGGAAGAAGAGGAGTCGTGTGGGGAAGGAGAGGAGTCAGACTCTGATGATGGTGATGATGAGCAAGGTGTTTCTGCGGAGGAGGAAGAGGCGGCGGAAGAAGAAAAACCGCGGCAGCCGTCACAGGGGGCTTCTGCTGCTCCACGTTCCCGTGGTATTGTTCGTGGCTGGGGGGAGGAAGAGGAGTAGCATCCCGTCACTGAGGAAGAGCAAGAGGAGAAGGAGAGTACGTCTGCATCCAGCTTTGTGCAGATGTCCTCTTTCATGTTGTCCAGCCTGTTGAGGGACCCCCGTATCAAAAAACTCAAGACGAATGACCTGTACTGGGTGGCCACGCTACTAGACCCTCGGTACAGGCACAAAGTGGCGGACCTGTTACCAAGTCAACACAAGGCGGAAAGGATGCAGCACTTGCAGAACAAGCTGTCGATGATGCTTTACAATCCGTTTAAGGGTGATGTGGCTGCACAACGCAATCAAGGTACCACTGGCAGTAACCCTCCTCCTCCCAAGTCCACGCAGGCAAGGACAGGACGCTCCAGCGATCTCAGGGTGATGTCGGACATTCGGACGTTCTTTAGTCCAACTCCTCGCCGTAGTCCTTCCAGATCCACTCTCCACCAACGCCTGGACCAGCAGGTAGCCGACTACCTGGCCTTGAGTGTGGATGTAGACTCTGCGAAAAGCGACGATGAACCCTTGGACTACTGGTTGCGCAGGCTTGACCTGTGGCCAGAGCTGTCCCAATTTGCCATACAACTTCTCTCTTGCCCTGCCGCAAGCGTCCTGTCAGAAAGGACCTTCAGTGCAGCTGGAGGCATAGTTACTGAGAAGAGAAGTCGCCTAAGTCACGACAGTGTTCAGTACCTGACCTTTATCAAAATGAATGAGGAATGGATCACAGAG
Source organism: Hyperolius riggenbachi (assembly GCF_040937935.1). Lineage (NCBI taxonomy): Eukaryota > Metazoa > Chordata > Amphibia > Anura > Hyperoliidae > Hyperolius > Hyperolius riggenbachi. Next base: position 104,622,091 of record NC_090646.1, on the reverse strand, counting down.
GGCTACTGCACGACCGAAGACTAAGTCAGTCCCCACACACAGCATCTCTGCCTGCAGGCCGCTTTACTGCCTTCTCCGCCACCACCAACAGGGTCCAGGACTCTAGGCGGATTCCTGAATTTTTAAGGCCGCTGCTAACAGTGGCTGCTACACAAATTTTTCTGGTGCGTGTACATGCCTGCCTAATTTTTCTGGCTGCACTGCGGGCGGCTGCAACAAAAAAACAAAAGGCATGTACATGTGCCCATCCCCCTTCGTGATCATTACCTTGCCGCGGTGAAGGGGCTTGCGTATCACAATGAAGCAATGACCGCCGGCTATTTGAGTGTTTTGGGTGGGGGTGGCACACAAAAGATAATAAGGTCGTTGCTTCATTGTGGTCAGAACAAATTTGATCAGCTGGACAGTCACTGTTGTTCTATCATTGAGCTACCACAGCCCGGCGACCATATGGGCTTTAAAAACGCCACGGCCTACACTCTGGCCATGGTGCGCACCAGTCCAGCACGGCCGTCACTACGCAAACAGCTGTTTGCGGTGCGTTACACAGTGAGTTTGGTGTGTCAGTGTGAAGCAGAACTCTAATTACACTCCCTAATTGATGTATACCCATGCAAGATGTTTGAAAGCACTTTAGGCCTGCAATTTAGCATTCAATGTGATTTCTGCCCTTAAAACGCTGCTTTGCGTCACATCCAGATTTTTCCCCGTGACTTTTGGCATGTATCCCACTCCGCCATGCCCCCCTCCAGGTGTTAGACCCCTTGAAACATCTTTTCCATCACTTTTGTGGCCAGCATAATTTTTTCTATTTTTCAAAGTTCACCTCCCCATTGAAGTCTATTGCGGTTCGAAAATCGGAGGTTCGCGACATCTCTAAATAAGATGTGATCAATCATAATAACTACTGAAGTAGCACATCCACACAATACTTCCTGTTCGCATACTTATAGTACGCTAATAGGAAATAATGCGCAAGGACATCTTGTGGCCAAATAATACAATTACATCTACATACATTTATTTTAATAAATAGACCAACTCATACTTTTAAAATGATCACCTTACTTCTCACACTATCCCATAATTCCCCTAATAAAAATGTTGCAGTAAAAAGAGAAAAAAATGACAATTAAAAAAACCCATAAATAGTTACCTAGGGACTGAACTTTTTAAATATCTATAGAGGGTATATTACTGTTAATTTTGAAAATATGGTCTTGTAATTAGTGATGGTTGCAAAACTAAAAAAAATGCACCTTTATTTCCAAATAAAATATTGGAGCCATACATTGTACTAGGGAAAATTTTTAATAATTATGTGCAATGACTTGGACAAAATGGGCAAATAAAATGTGTGGGTTTTAATTACGGTAGCATGTATTATTTTAAAACTATAATGGCCGAAACTGAGAAATAATTATTTTTTTGCATTTTTTCTTATTTTTCCCGTTAAAATGCATTTAGAATAAAATAATTCTTAGCAAAATGTACCACATAAAGAAAGCCTAATTGGTGGTGAAAAAAAAAAAAAGATATAAATCGTTTCGTTGTGATAAGTAGTAATAAAGTTATAGGCGAATGAATGGAAGTAGTGCTGAAAGGTGAAAATTGCTCTGGTACAGTAGGAACATGAGAGAGGCTCCACAGCTTTATATTGCAGCATGCAGTACAAGTTTTGTACCTCGAATGGGGAGAGAAATATCAGATTGGATCTCTGCTAAATGACAAGGTAATCGTGCATAACAATAAACCCTGCAAGGGATGTAGCTGCAGGGACGTCCAGAAGCCACAGGGGGCCCCGTCCTGAGAGACTGATAACCAAGGGCAAGGAGAGAAAGAACTTTCTGCTCTCTGCAAAATTGTACTAATGACTGCATCTGCTCAGCCACTGATAATGAATCATATAAATGTATAGACAAAGGTTTGTAGACAGTCCCTATTCAGTGTGCAGGGGGAGGGGGCCCCATCCAAAGTTTTGCAGGGGGGGGGGGCTAGATGATTTCTAGTTGTGCCCCTGAACGTAATCATTAATATCAGCTAGACATACACACATCTTTAGTGGTGGATTTAAATTTTTATATGTGAGGAACCTACCAGGGGCTCATTATTACCAGAAGGCCCATACTCTCCAAATCCCTATGTGCCAGTATGTGACGGTGGCTAAAAATAAACAAAACAGGTGGCTCGTACACAGCTGTAAAAATGATTCCTGGAGAAGTAATTTGCCTCACACGCCGAAAGCTGTCTAGATCTGAATTATGGCACTCCACATTTAATTTGCATGTCAGAAGTTATACAAAAACAATAACAAACAGAGAGGCAGGGGTCGTGGTGGTGGTACGGGTTGAACATGTTATAAATTTCAGTGTCCTGGTTACGTCGGTATCCCAACATTCCATCATCCATTAATCAGTAACCCTATCCCAGCCTTAAAGTGTGTGTGTGGACCAAACAATTTTTAAGAAAACTCAAGTGCTCGACTTGAAGCTTTGTTTGTAATGGTAAAATTGCTGTATGCTGCCTGCACATAGCCACTTTACCATATTATAATGCATCAGGCCCATTAATGTCCGATTTATTATTTAATCAGTAATTACTTTTTTGTTTTTTACAGCATTATGTTTTATTTAAAGAAAACCTGAACTGAAAATTAAAAGTCAAAATAAACATACTTACCTCCCGTGTTGTCTACTCCTCAATCTCTTTCTCCTCTCCTGTGTCCTGTTTGTCCACTGTGATCAAGGGAATTCTTCTTCCTTTATATTGAAAATGGCCATTAACCCATAACAGCTTTCTGGTTAGCACACTGTTAAACTGTTATATCACCCACTTGAACCATAGGGACACATGGACATTACCTGGCACATCAGTTGTCCTCTCAGTTATATCTGACAGAAACTGATATATAACTGACAGTGACTGGTATCTTTCATTTCTGACAAAATGTTGTCAGAATTGGTAGGGATCATTGTCAGGAGAAAATGGTGAGCTTCTGAGAGGAACTGATGGTGAGTTATGTTCATTTGAAGTTACCTCATGTGTTTATTTTAAATAATTTTACTCAGTTCAGGTTCCCTTTATTCATGAATAACTGCCAGTAGCAACTGCCATTCTTTGGTAAACCTTATTATGTCATTACATGGCTGCCTTATAAAGGTATACAAAAACGTAGCCACCATTTCTCTCCTCCTGACATGTTCCCACTATGTTATGACAAGGGCTTCTCTCTTGAGGTATTATGGCCAGCGGCTAATTTCCAATTCCACCCCAATATGGCCACTGTCATATTGTTTATCATTGTTTATCACTGTTTATCATTGGGCACCACTAAAACGGCTGCTACATATTTTTATTTAAGGACACTTCTTTGCCGATATGGCCGCCACCCGCTGTATCTACACTACTGGCATTTACCTTGTTAGATAAATAGAATCTGATACAAATGGGAGCCCCCAGAAGCGCTCCTGTCTGATCACATTGTGCTAATAGGTAAGTTGTCTACAGGTTTATGCCTTGGTCTTACTTGTTATTATGGCTCTAGGCTTTGCACACAACTGATGGCTGCATAACAGTAACTTAAAGAGACACTGAAGCGAAAAAAAAATTATGATATTATGATTTGTATGTGTAGCACAGCTAAGAAATAAAACATTAAGATCAGATACATCAGTGTAATTGTTTCCAGTACAGGAAGAGTTAAGAAACTCCAGTTGTTATCTCTATGCAAAAAAGCCATTCATCTCTACGACTTTCAAAGTCCTGGAGAGGGCTGTCTTCTGACTTTTATTATCTTAACTGTAAGTGAACAGTTTTCTTTTTATCTGCCAGAGGAGAGGTCATTAGTTCACAGACTGCTCTGAAAGAATCATTTTGAATGCTGAGTGTTGTGTAATCTGCACATATTAGAGAATGATTCAATGTTAGAAAACACACTATATACCTGAAAATAAAAATATGAGAATATTTTCTTTGCTGCTAATCTTCTAGTAATTATTTATAGTACACAACCAATTAATTATATCATATATTTTTTTTCGCTTCAGTGTCTCTTTAAAGAGGAACCATTATGAATGATAGTAGAAAGAAAGTAAATTATTCAGGATATGCACCTTTATGGTAATTTTCCTGGTTTTAGCATCAGAAACATGTCCTAAAGCTAAATATTGCTGTACATTGGTATGTAGCCCCTCCCTCCCAGTGATATCATAACATAGGCTGTTTAGCTATACAGAATTCTCTTCCTAGAGCATTCCCTCTGAGACCAGACCAGGTTGTTTCTACTGACTTCTACTGGCCTCGGAACACTGAGTACTAAACATTTCGCAAGGCTGCACTTGACAGCAGTAAAGATGAGTACATTTGAAATCGGCGCCGGTAGACTTGGGCGCAGGATACAGCGCTATATGGCTGATCCTGCTTCTTGCACAAGTCCGGGCCGTTTTAATTACTATTCCCCCTCCAGGCCGCCATGGATAGTGGGGGAATTAAATAATTCGGCTTCCAGCGATTGCTGGAAGCCGAATAATTGTGTTTTTTAAGCAACTTCGGCTCCGTCTTCTGACGGAGCCGACGTTACTCACTGAGCGTCGCTATAGACTGATTCCCATTACAGTCTATGGCGTCACTGGCTGCGCCCAAATCTAGCAGAGCTGAAAAGCACTGCTCCGGTAAAGATGCCATTACCTGTGATACATTTCAGAATGTAAATCAGGGTGAGGGAAGATTTTTACAATGGGCAAACACTGACTAAAGCATTTCTAAAGTGATAATATAAAAAATAAGCAATTTTATATTTACGTTGTTTTCTGTATAGTTACTCCTTAAAGCGGAACTGAAGATAAACTAAACATAGAGTTTCACTTACCTGGGGCTTCTGCAAGCCCCTTGCAGCTGCCCTATCCCACGCCGGTCCTCCATGATCCTCCGTTCTCCTGCTGCCAGCTACTTTCAGTTTCGCTGTCGGGCCACTGCGCCTGCGCGGCTCTGGCCACACGTATCCTTCTTCGCATTCCAGTCCACAGTAGCGATATTGCAGACGTGAACGCGTACAAAGGATATGCTTGGCAGCCCCTCGACTTACAAGTCAAGTAAAGAAACTAGCTGGTAGCGAGTAACGTAGAATTATTGGGGAGCCCCATACCACAGGAAATGAAATGAATGTTGTTTCTTCAAGATTTTTTGGACACATTATTCTGCAGTGCTATTGACAATAGCAAAATATCAGTTATACATTCTGATATTCTACTATAGCTATACCTAATCCTATTCTCAAACCGAACCCTCCATCTGCCGATGCCTAAGATTAGGCCCCTGTAATATCCGAGGCAGCTGCGGCGAACAGCACCGCCGCCGCAGCTGCCTCCATGCGACCATCCGTCTGCTCGGCGTCCAAGACGCCGAGGACGGAACGTTCTTTCAGCCAGGAGCTCGCCTTAACGCGCGGGCGCACGCACAGACGGGACCTTTATGCGAGGAGGAAGCCCGTCAGCTGACCTGCTGGTCGGCTGACGTCAGAGGAGTCCCAAGGCGCCCAGGATCGGCTGATGCGGAGTGGCATGCCTGTGGGATCTCCTCTGCTTCATAAGCCTCCGGGCTTCATTGTTACCTTGTCTGTTGTCATGAATACTTGCGTGTGAGCGCGCAGACCTTAGGTAGTTCCCTGGTGTTGATGCTACGGATTTCACACCAAGTTTAGGAATTTGCAGTCTTGCTGTTGTTATTTACGGGAAGATCACCCAAATTTTCACCCTTGCCAGTGGTAGCTTCACCTTTCCCTGCTATAGAAAACTGGTCAGAGACTATGAGAGACATTTGGAATAAGGTGAAGCAAAATTTGAGAAAAGCTTTTTTGACTCAAAAGAGGCAAGCCGACAAGAGATGGTCGGTGGAATGGAGGTTCACACAGGGAGATTTGGTGTGGATTTCTACTCGACACTTGTCCCTAAGGCAGCCCTCTGCAAAACTGGGTCCCAAGTTCATAGGGCCCTACCCTATTTCTAAGAAAATTAATTATGTTACCTACAAAGTGTCACTTCCCCCCAGTTTCAGGGGTGGTAGGACATTCCATGTTTCGCTTTTGAAGCCTGCAGTGTATGTGGATGCCACTCCTCCCCCCCCTGTGGTGGTCAATGGAGAACCGTAATACGAAATAGAAAAGATTTTGGATTCCCAGCGAGTATGTAGATCTTTACAGTATCTGGTCCACTGGCGAGGGTATGGTCCGGAAGAGAGGTCCTGGGTACCACTCTCTCGCATGCATGCAGAAGAACTCAGGATGGAGTTCCATAGAATGCATCCTGATAGGCCGGGTGGTGTGTGTTCGGAGCCCACGCCTAGAAGGCGGGGTACTGTAATATTCGAGGCAGCTGCGGCCAACAGCACTGCCACCGCAGCTGCCTCCATGCGGCCATCCGTCTGCTCGGCGTCCAGGACGCCGAGGACGGAACGTTCTTTCAGCCAGGAGCTCGCCTTAACGCGCGGGCGCACGCACAGACGGGACCTTTATGCGAGGAGGAAGCCCATCAGCTGACCTGCTGGTCGGCTGACGTCAGAGGAGTCCCAAGGTGCCCAGGATTGGCTGATGCGGAGGGGCGTGCCTGTGGGATCTCCTCTGCTTCATAAGCCTCCGGGCTTCATTGTTACCTTGTCTGTTGTCGTGAATACTTGCGTGTGAGCGCGCAGACCTTAGGTAGTTCCCTGGTGTTGATGCTATGGATTTCACACCAAGTTTAGGAATTTGCAGTCTTGCTGTTGTTATTTTGTTTAGACTAGTTCCAGGGTGTTGATGCCAAGGATTTCACACCCAGGCTAGGATATTACTTTGTATTGATCTCCTGTGTTTGACTCTGGCTAGTACTCTGACTCTGAATCTGCTTTCTGATCCTGTACTTCTGCCCATCTGTCTACCTGTTGCTGAACCTCTGCCTGATTACCGATTACTCTCTCGTCTCACGATTCTGTACCGATACGTACCTTCCTGTTGCTGAACCTCTGTCTGATTACTGATTACTCTCTTGTCTCACGATCTTGAACCTATACTTACCTCTCTGTTGCCGAACCTTGCCTGCCTGACCATTCTACTCACCAGTGGGCCCTCGCCACTGGTGAGGCACTAGTTACACCAGCTCCTCTGGTGGAACAGTTCTGTTAAGCTGTAGTACAGCCTTAATTACCTGCTCTTGTAGGGTATCTGTCATTAGAGTACTATTGTGTCTCTCAGGCTACTGTACAGTCTGAGTCACCCACCCCAGGGGTGTTCTCGTGCCTGCAGTACAATCTGAGTCACCCGCTCCTCGGGAAATTCAGTCTCTTCGTTATTGTACCCTCCAGCCTGCTGGAGCTTGTACGTGTGCACGCATAGGGTACTGATAGTACCTCACCAGCCCCTCTGGTGAGGTCTCGTCAAACTATTAAAAGTTACTGTTGCACCCAAACACTTACACTTTGCTAGGTGTCCAGAGGTTAGTCATACTTCTGTGTGCTGACACCACCGTTACAGCCCCCCCATGGCCAGCCTTCACCTTCTGCCCCCCACGCCTAACCTTAACCACCCCCCATAAGGCTAACCTTAAATAACCACCAACCTTAACCCCCCCCCCTAAAAAAAACCCGGTCGTTTCGGGCGCAGCCATAGGCTCCCACTGAAATACCAGCAATTATCCACAATATATTAAAGGGTGTCCCATGGTACCTCCCTCCAAAACATTAGCAGTCTTGTGAACTACAAGTTGGGCTCTTATGGATCAGACTGGGTTCTGGAGAATTTTAAGCAAAGGACCAACTAGGAAAGATAAAGTCAATAGTGGATGGTGCACACCAATAATCCACAAAAGCAATATTAATAAAAAAAAAACTGTATACATTTTATTTACCAATAAGACATTTTAAAAACAAAAATGCGCAACCATATGCTCTAATCTTTGTCCCTACAGCACACAGACCCTGCTTCCTCCCTAACAGGGAGACCCCTCATCCACACCAGAACAGGCACACCTAATTGCATAACCAATAATGATCTTATAATTGTAAGGCCTTGTCGAAGTGAAGCAAATAGCTAAAAAATGTCCCTTTAACACAAGGTTGCAACCTATATCAATTCAATGGCCCTGCAGGACCTAGATGGCAAGTCCATGCAACAGCAGCCGCTGGTATATCATATACAGATTAGATCATATTTAACATGAGATAGGTTAGTCAATGGATGGCATGGTAAAGCAGTAAAGTAGCGTGTTAGTTAGTCACACAGATCCCAAGGTTATGCTCCGCTGTATGGCAGAGTCCAGCATCATACAGATCTAATCCAATTCACAAAGGAGAGCAAATAGCAAACTGAGCAATGAAGCATAGAGCCACTCGGCCGGCTTGGGACACGGCTTAGACTTATAGAAACATCCAAGTTGAGAATAGCAACAAGTGAAAAGGTTCAACAGTCCATAGCTTCAATCTCCTGCTCAAAGTCCTCATATATCACAAGCAGGCCCGGATTTACATCACAGGAGCCTATAGGCACAGAAGTCCTGGCACCTTAGACTTTGCCCTCCATAAACCTACAAACCCCCACCAAACTGCAAAGCAATTATGCTGTCTGTCCCAGCTGTCACTTCTCCCTTACTTCCCTTGCCTATCAGAGGTAGCTACAGGTGCACCTTAGTATTAGGTAGCCAGAGCTATTCTCAGTATTAAGTAGCTTGAGGTGCCCCCAAGTATTAGGTAGCTAGAGATGCCCCTGACTGAAGGGAGAACTGGTCAGTGGAATGCTGAGAGCTGGGTGAGTAACCTCTAATTTACACCCATCAAGACTCTGCATAGGGAAGGAGGGAGGGAGGCGCTTGGGGAGGGGAGTGAGCCACCTTTCCATCATCAGGCGCCTGAAGACATGTGCCTACAGTGCCTTATGGTAAATCTGGCCATGATCACAAGGTACTCAGCAGTGAGGCAGCCAGTAACAATGGTCGCTCCAGATTATGCAGGGTTAAAGCAAACAGTTGGCAAGCAAGGTGGTACACAGTTCATATCTGGATGCTCACCCACAGGCCCTCCTGCAGAACACGGTTAATGGCCGGTCAGACATCCATGTTCGTACATGCAGCATGTAGAGTTTCTCCACTTGGTGTACGAGGAGTAGGTGCCGTCCCAGTGATGGGCAGAGCTGGAGTCTTGGTGCAGTGGGAGTGATCCAGCGGCTGATGCCACTCACAGTCACTGGAGAATTTTAAAGGGACTCCGAGCAGTGCAGAAACTATGGAAAGATGCATATCATTTTAAAGCTCTCTTTCTCCTCTTTCCAATGATATATAAACCGCTGCCCTACGTCTTTTAGTTTTCGCTATTTTCGCGATTGAAATTGCCGCAACCGCGATTTCGATCGCGAAAATAGAGAAAACTAAAAGGTATAGGGCAATGATTTAGTAGTCATCAGAAAGAGGAGAAAGAGAGCTTTAAAATGATATCCATCAAGCCATAGTTATATTGTATTACACAGGACGACACTTTCCCCAGTGTCAGCAGCTCCAGTCTGCTGAATGCAGCTGCTGACTTTGACAAAAAGTCGCCCTGTGTAATACAATATAACTATGGCTTGATGGATATCATTTTAAAGCTCTCTTTCTCCTCTTTCTGACGACACCTACATCGTTGCCCTACGCCTTTTAATTTTCTCTATTTTCGAAATCGCGGCCGCGGCAATTTCAATCACGAAAATAGCGAAAACTAAAAGGCGTAGGGTGGCGGTTTATATATCATTGGAAAGAGGAGAAAGAGAGGTTTAAAATGATGTGCATCTTTCCATAGTTTCTGCACTGCTCGGAGTCCCTTTAAGTCCCAAAAAGTTACCGTATTTTAAACATAATAAGATGAAAAATTATCTCCTAGGAGAAAAAGTGACTTGGATCAGCCTGAAAACTCTTATGTGGGTCTGGACCTTGCTCAGGCCATCTGAACTGATTGTACGTGGATTTTTCAACACATTCTTTTAGCAGGTACAACAATAACAGCTGAGAAGTCTCAGATTTGTGTTTAGTTTTTTGCCTGGAGCTGCCCTAACAGAGCTGAATCATGTGCTAATGTCATATTTTATATGTAGAAATTAAGTGTTGTAATGAATTGTGCTTGTATGTAAAATTTTCAGAACTCGTTTGACAGTTTTACTGATATAGAACTTTCTGAAGAGGCTTTATCATTTGTTGGAACAACAGAATTATATATCGGAAAAGGTGAAAATCCTACACAAGATCGTCTTGCTTTGCAGGTGAGATAACTACTCTGAGACATATTAGCATTAAATTAATATCCTGTATTGGTTGTATCCTGTGTTATTTTGATGTTTGAAGAATACATAGTAATACCCCTTGTCACGGACGATTGCGGGGACGCAGGCGCGTCCTGGAACCGCCCGTGAAGAAAAGAACGATCGCACTCGATTCCTGCATCGATTGCGCCTCAGATCAATAAAACCAAGATCTGATGTGCAGTATCCCTCTGCTTAGGAACAGCTGGGAAATCTGTCTTAGCTGAAATGACAGCCTGGGGGGAAGATGTTAATTAGCTTGGACATATTCCCTGTGGAAGGCCCAATTTCCCTTTTGGCTCTGGGAACCAGGTGACACTTAGCTGATCTCATGGAGATGTTAATTAACCAAAGGATACCTAGGTGCAGCCAAGCAGGCTACGAATCCACGGGAGGTCTGGACACTCTGCTCTCTGCTAAAGATCAAAGGAAAAGTCAGCTGTTAGCAGCTAGAACACAACCTCAGTCTCATGGCATAATCCATAACTTCCCAGATCTGTAATATTTCTGGGGTTCCTGAAATGGCCGCTTCACCAAACATGGGGGAAGTGTAGCATGAGCCCCGGTGCTGGTTCTGAGGAAGTTTCAGAACCTTCGGAGGTAAGGACTGCCAGCTAGGCAGTTTCAAAGTGCCCTGATGATACCGCAGGGGTCCCACCCCTCATGTCTGGTATCAGGGCGCTGGGTAAATTGAGACAGACCTGAAAATGTTAATAAATCTGCCCTGACCTGTACGGTTCTGTGAGATAGAGCCCATATATGGGTAGATATGATTTCTAGCCCCAGTACAAGGGGAGGGCTCATCTCATCTTTGAAGGGGGTGTATGGCTCCCCGCCCTCACTCCCTCCTACTGAAGCAGGGGCATAAGAATGGCTGAGGACCCAAACTCAGTGTCCTCCACACCGAATCATCTTGCACTCATCAGATGCCAGCTTGAGGATATGCTGGCATCCACCTGGTCTGAACTCTGAACTCTGGACTTTGAAACCAAAAACTTTATGATTCTTCCCACAATAAGGACATATTTCCAGGAACTAAGTATTTTTCTCCCTTCTTTTATTTTTCATACTGGCTATTACTGTCTTAATAATTGTGATTTTTAATAATTGTCTGTATATATTAATTATTTATATTGCGTGAATAAACGACTTTCTCCAAGTCATTCACTTTCCGCTACCCTGCTTATCAGCACACACAGAACTGATCCCGGGTCTCTGAAGATACGCTACTGTTTGTTTGTTGTTGGCTAGACAGAATAACGTGTGTTTAACCGTTTTATTCGCAGGATTAGTCAGTCAGTTAGTGGGCTCCACGGTCCCATGATAACCGCGGTGGTGGCAGTTTACTCTGAACCAGTAAGTGAAGTTGTAATCACCCGTGTCTCACAGGCTCCCTTCTGAGTTGTCCGCGGCCAATTCTTAACGGTTCCTGCGCATTGACTGCGACCAGAGTTCGCACGATCCGTGCGCTGGCACCGTTTAGAAGGCTGAGTGCGGTCGGCCACTGAGGGCTCCTGTGACAGTGGTAGGCAGCGGTTGGGACCTGTGTTGTGCTGAAAGTATCTGCGATAGCGCTAGCGCTATCGAGAAACGAACTAATTCGTTGGTGTAGCTGGAAGGCAATATATTTTTTATATATACAGAGAGACTGTGTAGCCAGTACTCCTCCCCAAAAGTTTTATTTTATTTGGCATGGAAATGTCCGGGAACTACAAGAAAATGGGCCTGGCGGACCTGCAAAATTTTGCCAAGAGAGAGGCATTGATGTCGGCCGCAAGAAACAACAGGACCTGGTAACGGAATTGTTTCAATGGGATACCCAGCAACTGCGGGAGCCGGGAGTGTCCGCTGAAGTGGATACCAGCCCATCTGACAATCGAGGGGAACCAGAGACTGAGACTCCTGACCGTACAGAGGTTGTGCATCCTGAGGGCCCTGCATCAACAGTTACGCCGGAGAATGTCAGTGTGGACCCCAATCCCAGAGTTTCTGAAAGTACTCGCCTGGAACCGGCCAGTACTGGACTGTCCGTTTGTACTGATCCGCTAATGCAGCAGGCGTTACAAAAGCTGATGGACACTGACCTGGACAAGTACCTGCCACGACCGCCTTGTCGCTCACGGAAGGAGACGGACTCTCCACCCACCACCGGGTACTTTATACACTTGGGGGAGCACCAGGGGGAGGTGGGTTGAATGTGCCCAGTTCAAGGGTACCAGGTTCAATAGTGCCTGCTTCAAAGGCACCTGAGTTTGATGTACAGACTGTCTGTTGTGATGATGCTGTAGCTGTACCTGAGTTTACTGTACAACCTGTCTGTAATGAAAAAATGTCTATACCTGTCAATGTCATTACTGCATGCAATGATGATTTGAGTAATGTCCGTCTGTGCCATTCTGACAGTGTACCTGTGCTAGCAGTACCGCGCAGCTGCACTGCTCAGAACCCGAGCTCAGAACAGGTGGAGGGGGTCCCGGCCTCCTCCCCCTCCTCTGACCGCAGGGATGAGACCTTTCAGCCGCTGGCCTCGTGTGACATGAGCCAGTTGGCTGAAACTGACAGCGCCATATTCTCAGCCGCACTACAAAGTGACCCAAGCCTGGAGGTGCTCAGGCAGCAAGCCGCTGAGCCCCTCGCAGACGAGGCTGCTTTCAAGGTGTACTGGGAAGGTGGGAGACTGTACAGTGAGTCTGTACAGCCCCCTACAGGTAGATCCCACGCGGATACCAAGTGGCTTGTGGTCCCGAGTGCGTTCAGGGGACATGTGCTGAAATCCGCACATGGTAATCCTCTGACAGGGCACTCGGGTGTCCGCAAGACACTCGCCGGTATTCGTAAACAGTTTCATTGGCCCCGGATGAACAGGGATGTAGCACACTACTGCAGGGCATGTGCCGTCTGTCAGGAGCTGGGAAGGTCCAGGGATTCCCGCGGGGTTCCCTTAGGTCCACAGCCACTCAGCAGGGGAACCCTGCGTGGGCTGGCTGTTGACCTAACCAACCCACTGCCCGTTGTCAGCAGTCCCGGCAGACACCACGTCCGACTGCAGTGGCGCAAACGCCCTGTCCAGAACGGTCCATGTTGGGTCAACCCTGAGGGTAGCAGACCGCGACCGGTCCAGGGGAACCGAGCCACAGGCTCCAATAGGTTTTCCCGCCGTACCGGCAACTCGAGGCCCGTCAGCCAGGTTAGCGGCGCCGCCACACATCTTGCGGATGAGTGGCTAAGCCACGGACAAGGGGGAGGGCTGTCACGGACGATTGCGGGGACGCAGGCGCGTCCTGGAACCGCCCGTGAAGAAAAGAACGATCGCACTCGATTCCTGCATCGATTGCGCCTCAGATCAATAAAACCAAGATCTGATGTGCAGTATCCCTCTGCTTAGGAACAGCTGGGAAATCTGTCTTAGCTGAAATGACAGCCTGGGGGGAAGGTGTTAATTAGCTTGGACATATTCCCTGTGGAAGGCCCAATTTCCCTTTTGGCTCTGGGAACCAGGTGACACTTAGCTGATCTCATGGAGATGTTAATTAACCAAAGGATACCTAGGTGCAGCCAAGCAGGCTACGAATCCACGGGAGGTCTGGACACTCTGCTCTCTGCTAAAGATCAAAGGAAAAGTCAGCTGTTAGCAGCTAGAACACAACCTCAGTCTCATGGCATAATCCATAACTTCCCAGATCTGTAATATTTCTGGGGTTCCTGAGATGGCCGCTTCACCAAACATGGGGGAAGTGTAGCATGAGCCCCGGTGCTGGTTCTGAGGAAGTTTCAGAACCTTCGGAGGTAAGGACTGCCAGCTAGGCAGTTTCAAAGTGCCCTGATGATACCGCAGGGGTCCCACCCCTCATGTCTGGTATCAGGGCGCTGGGTAAATCGAGACAGACCTGAAAATGTTAATAAATCTGCCCTGACCTGTACGGTTCTGTGAGATAGAGCCCATATATGGGTAGATATGATTTCTAGCCCCAGTACAAGGGGAGGGCTCATCTCATCTTTGAAGGGGGTGTATGGCTCCCCGCCCTCACTCCCTCCTACTGAAGCAGGGGCATAAGAATGGCTGAGGACCCAAACTCAGTGTCCTCCACACTGAACCATCTTGCACTCATCAGATGCCAGCTTGAGGATATGCTGGCATCCACCTGGTCTGAACTCTGAACTCTGGACTTTGAAACCAAGAACTTTATGATTCTTCCCACAATAAGGACATCTTTCCAGGAACGAAGTATTTTTCTCCCTTCTTTTATTTTTCATACTGGCTATTACTGTCTTAATAATTGTGATTTTTAATAATTGTCTGTATATATTAATTATTTATATTGCGTGAATAAACGACTTTCTCCAAGTCATTCACTTTCCGCTACCCTGCTTATCAGCACACACAGAACTGATCCCGGGTCTCTGAAGATACGCTACTGTTTGTTTGTTGTTGGCTAGACAGAATAACGTGTGTTTAACCGTTTTATTCGCAGGATTAGTCAGTCAGTTAGTGGGCTCCACGGTCCCATGATAACCGCGGTGGTGGCAGTTTACTCTGAACCAGTAAGTGAAGTTGTAATCACCCGTGTCTCACAGGCTCCCTTCTGAGTTGTCCGCGGCCAATTCTTAACGGTTCCTGCGCATTGACTGCGACCAGAGTTCGCACGATCCGTGCGCTGGCACCGTTTAGAAGGCTGAGTGCGGTCAGCCATTAGGGTTCTTGTGACACCCCTGTTGTCATATCTGAGTATACTCATCCCCCTGTTGTCCTCTGAGCTGTTTTTGAAATTCTTAGCTTACTGTATACTTTTCAGTTCACAAACAGATCAGCTCTTGCTGTACCACTGATGTACGTTTTAATGAACGACCAAATTGAATGGAGGAGTGAGGATCATAGTTACATAGTTACATAGTTATTTTGGTTGAAAAAAGACATACGTCCATCGAGTTCAACCAGTACAAAGTACATCTCCAGCCCGCCCCCTCACATATCCCTGTTGATCCAGAGGAAGGTGAAAAAAACCCTACAAGGCATGGTCCAATTAGCCCCAAAAGGGAAAAATTCCTTCCCGACTCCAGATGGCAATCAGATAAAATCCCTGGATCAACATCATTAGGCATTTCCTAGTAATTGTAGCCATGGATGTCATTCAAAACAAGGAAAGCATCTAAGCCCCCTTTAAATGCAGGTATAGAGTTTGCCATAACGACTTCCTGTGGCAATGCATTCCACATCTTAATCACTCTTACTGTAAAGAACCCTTTCCTAAATAAATGGCTAAAACGTTTTTCCTCCATGCGCAGATCATGTCCTCTAGTCCTTTGAGAAGGACTAGGGACAAAAAGCTCATCCGCCATATTGCCCTCTGATGTATTAATACATGTTAATTAGATCATTTTCAGAGGACTTTACAGTTCAGCTTGCAGCTAGTCCTGGTTTTCTAGGCTTATCGAGCTTCCTTAAAGCCATGATAACAGTTTACATTTTGTAGGTAGTTTGCAGGCTTTCTTCATGAAGCTCTGTTGTCAAACAGCATTAAAAACTGACTGAGCTCCCTGGAGGCCAAACTTCTTTTTACAGTATATCCAGGACATAAGGAGGAACCTTGGACTAACCTTAAAGTTGGGGGAAAGGGGGTGGTCATGGTGGAGGTTATATAATACACCAGCAGCTTATATGACCATTATAATTTGGGCTCTATGTTTATGCAGCTTAAAAGTGGGCTAATCAAATTAAATCTTGGTGGAATTTGGTTGGTCCATTTTCAAGCTTCATAAATTTGCATACACAATTTACATAATTCTGAACCAACACAGAACTATATGCATATATATGACCATCTCTAATGCTGGGCATACACGGATGCAATTATGCGCCAGATCGAGCCGCTGGCGCATCCCCGCTCGTCCACGCGTGCGCGCGGATCGATTCCCGCTCGTCCCCGCTGGTGCTCATCAGCCGCTCGATTCCCCGCTATTGTCCGCCGGCGGGGATCGAGCGGGGAATCTATCCAAGCCAAGCCAGGTTCATGCCAAACCACCGCACAACCGACCACATCTACACACTGCACAGCCTCATCAAGACCCATGTCCACAGCTCACGTGGCATAATACACGCTTGCTTTGTGGATTTTAACAAGGCGTTTGACTCTGTGTGGCACCCAGGCCTTTTCATAAAACTCCTAGAGAGCGGAATAGGAGGAAGAACCTATGAGGTCAAGAGTTCATATACTGAGAATCAATGCAGTGTGAAAGTGGATGGGAAGAGAAGCGCCTTCTTCCAGCAGGGTCGAGGAGTCAGGCAGGGCTGCAGTCTGAGCCCAACACTCTTTAACATATACGTTAACCAACTGGCTTTAGCCCTGGAATCCTCCCCAACACCAGGCCTCCTCCTGCATGACAGTGAGGTGAAGTTCCTGCTGTATGCCGATGATCTTGTGCTGCTCTCTTCAACAGAGAAATGACTACAGGATTGCCTGGCAGTATTGGAGAGTTTCTGCACCACATGGGCATTGGGCACTACCTATCAACCCAAAGAAGACAAAAGTGATGGTGTTCCAGAGGAAGAATGGAAATAAAACCCCTACCTCCTCATTTATATTAAATGGCTCCCCACTGGTGTCCACCAACAGCTACACCTACCTGAGGCTGGAGATCAACCAATCAGGGAGCTTTAAACCAGCGGTAAAGGCCCTGAAAGAAAAAGCCTGCAGAACATTTTATGCCATCAGAAGACAGCTTTACCGCCTAAAACCACCAGTGAGAGTGTGGGTAAAAATATTTGACAGCATCATCACCCCAATCCTGCTCTATAGCAGTGAGGTATGGGGCCCGGCCAGTGCGGCCACCTACCCTGACCAATCAAAATGGGCCTCCAGCCCAACAGAAATCTTCCATCTAGAGTTCTGCAAGTATCTTCTGAAAGCCCATCGCAGAACTTCGAACTCAGCCTGCCGGGCAGAGCTAGGCAGATTTCCACTATGGTTGATTATTCAGCAGAGGGCACTCTCATATTGGGCGCATATACAGAGCAGCAACCCCAGCACTTACCACCATAAAGCCTCACTGAGCCAGGGTGGCAAGTCCATACCACCCACTCTCAGCATCAGCAGCCAGCTAAGCCAAGACCACCAACACAGGCTGACAAAAGCCCAAATAAAAGGAACTATAGAAAGCTGCAAGGAACGATACATAGAGAAATGGAGAAGTGACATAAAGAACTCCCAGAAACTCACTGTCTACCAATCACTACAGATGGAGTACACAATGGCTCCATATCTGGAGAGGCTACACCACCACAAAGACAGTCAGACCCTGAGCCTTTACCGCCTGAATGCCCACAGCCTGGAGGTAGAGACAGGGTGGCACACACAGACATGGAAGCCCGGGAGGAGAGACTGTGCAGACAATGTGACCAGGGGGTCTTGGAGGATGAGCCCCACTTCCTGCTACACTGCAGCAAATATGCACCTGTGAGGACTGTCAACTTCCAGAGACTCTCTGAACAGATCCAGGATTTTACCTCCACAGATGAGGAGAGGAAACTCTACATCCTACTGAGGAAGGAGGAAACAATCGTGCAAATAGCTGCCCGATATGTCACAGCCTGCCACCAACTGAGAGGAACATGATACCACATGGACTGTATACCCCCAATAACCCCTATGGACCATATATCTCAGTCCCCCATATTGTCCCTTACATCCTCCACACCCTAAGGACTACATACCCCAACCCCCTATACCCTTCCCTTATTCCCACAACCCCCTCCCCATGTTAACGCTTTGTTTTGTTTTGGCAATGCTAAATGTATTTGGTCCTGCCAATAAAGCTTTTTTGGATTTGGATTTGGTGAACTTTTTCAGCTCCAGCTTTGGTATCCTGCAGAGATCAAAGGGCCTGTGTAGACTGATTTGTGCTTACACAGAGATGTATGGATGGACAGCATGGATTTGAAAACACAGTCCCTTTTTTAGGAATTTTAAGATATTATATAAAGCATAGAAAAATATAGTCTATTGAGCATAGATGCTATAGATAATCGATGAAAGTTACAGTATGGAGAGAGGGCGGCACAAACAGGCCAAAAGTCTTTAAAGTCTCAGGTCAATTCCAAGGAAGGTGTGCAGTGTACAGCAGTGGGTGATTCCAAGGAAGATCTAATCCTGCTTAAATCTCTGCCAACCCAAGTAATCCAAGTGTTCTGAAAGGTTGTAGGTGTTGCTGGCGAAGTGATGCATTAGAATCCTCTAAAATTTGGGTCCAGTCTTTCCATTAAGAGGTTTAAAGTAGCAGAAATAAGATGTAATGTCTGGAGCAGCCTTAGAGAGCAGCAGCACCAGTCTGGGCGCGCTCAGTTCTATGGAGTGAGTCTCTTGGCTCCCTTAAAGTGGACCTGAACTCTTGCAAAGAACAGAAGGAGAGAAAATAGATATAGGCATAAAGTATCAGTGGTTTTCCTGCAATTGTTATAACACAACTTTAATGTTGACTCAGATTCAGAGGAATCATCTAAATACACAACAGCAAAACAACTCAGGAAGTAATTGAAAATATCATCAAGGACTCTTTTTCATGAGCATCTGACAGGCGATGAATTCAGCTGTCCCCGTCCACCAATTAGGGCCTTCTTAGTGGTTGGCACGAGCGGCCAACGGGAGCCCCTCCCCTATGGAGTTGCATCTGAACAGGGCAAGTGTGATCCTGCAGGTGGCACTGCTGGGGAGAAACAGTGTACAGAATCATCCCTCTGCTTTAGCAGAAGTGTAGAAAAGATGTACATTGCATTATTGATTAGGCCCTTATTTAAAATGCATTCAGGCACAATTATTTATAAGTACATTACCACATTCTCTTGGATATTGTCTTTTTCACTTAGTACTTTTTTGCTTGTATTCCTAAAGTTGGGAAATGATTATGAGGCATAACTCATAAAGATAGTGTACTAGTAAATCAGTTTTGTGTGTGAAAACATGAAGTCATTCTAACATCTTAAATGCACCTAAAGTCGAAAGAAAACACAAGTTTAACTTACCTGGGGCTTCTCCCGGCCCCCTGCAGCTGCTCTGTGCCCGCGCCATTACATAACAATTCTCTGGTCCCCCGCAGCGACTCAGTTTGGCTTCTGGTGACTGAGCCAGTCACTGGCCACTGCGCCTGAGTGGTCCTGGTCATGTGCATCCTTGATCACGCTCCCGCCACCGCGACCGTCCTATGCATGTGCAGTATGAGAGTTTTTTATACTGCCCATGCGCAGGATGCTCCCGGCTGCGGGACCATGATAGAGGATGCACAAGACCAAGCAGGCGCAGTTGCCAAAGACTGGCTCAGTCACCAGAAGCAAAACTGAGTCGCTGCGAGGGCCTGGAGGATCGTTCCGTGACGGCGAGGGCATAGGTCGGCTGCAGGGGGCCGGTGGAGGCCTCAGGTAAGTGAAACTTTTTTTTTAACCTATTTTGGTTCCTGGACGTAGAAACTACGTCCAGGAACCATGCGCACTACCGCGTGCTCCCGCGGCCGATCGCGCATGTGCACTCCTGGCCGCGGATTCGGTAGCCACGGAATCAATGTATCGGGCTATGGTGCCCGATCACTGATTCCTCTCCCCCGCTGAAAAAGCGACAGCTTCTCTCGGAAGCTGTGCTTTTTCTGGCCGTTCCCTCCCCGATGCGTCACTCTAAGCGTGTGTTACGCTTAGAGTGACGTCATGTAAACAAACTCATGGCCGCCATCTTGTGGCCAAAAAGTAAAACTACAACTAAAATAAAAAAAAAAATTAAAAACAACACACAATTACATCATAAAACTATACTTTACATCCCACCCTCCCAAAAATACCCAAATAAAATGTTTAATATAAAAAAAAAAACAATTACAATAAAAAAAAAAAAACATGTAAATATTTACCTAAGGGTCTAAACTTTTTAAATATCAATGTAAAGATGAAATATTTCTATATATTTTTTATTTTAAACTTGTAAATAGTGATAGATGCAAAACGGAAAAAATGCACCTTTATTTCCAAATAAAATATTGTCGCCATACATTGTGATAGGGACATAATTTTAACGGTGTAATAACCGGGACATATGGGCAAATGTATTATTTTAAAACTATAATGGCTGAAAACTGAGAAATGATTTTTTCCGTTTTTTCTTATTCTTCCTGTTAAAATGCATTTACAGTAAAGTGGCTCTTAGCAAAATGTACCCCCCAAAGAAAGCCTAATTTGTGGCGGAAAAAACAAGATATAGATCAGTTCATTGTGATGAGTAGTGATAAAGTTATAGGCTAATGAATGGGAGGTGAACATTTCTCACGTGAAAACGACGGAACCTGAATGGGTTAATGGCTTAAAGTACCCATTAACACAGATGTCTAAATTATCATACTTCAAAGTGGAATATTAATTTAAAATCTTGCAATATTTCAGAGGGTTCTGAAGGCACTGACAGCTTCTCAAGAAGAAGATGAAAACAAGGCTGATGAATCAAAAAGGAAAATCGCAGCTGTCAAGCAAATAGTGGTCTATTTACCAAGCAAAATATTACATGGTGGGAAGGAATTACTAGAGATGCCTGGAACGGATGAATCCGACCCGATCGCCATGGACTTTATTACAAAAGCTTTACGTAATGTGAGTAATTTCATTATTAGCAAGCAGCTGAAGGTACATCATAACTTTACCATTCATAATTGACTGTGGTTTTTACTATAGATTTGTTATTCAGGGGCCATGTATACCTGTTATTTCCTTTATATAAAAGAAAAACTGAATTTAATAGAGAATGCTTACTATATATACTGTAGATTTTTTTTCCTTTTCAGTATCAGCAGCCTGTGCCCTGAAAATTGTAGATGGGTATTTTATGTTTTCTGAGGTAATTATCCCTTTCCTTATTTCAGGGTTATTCAGCTCCAGTCCTCAAGGGTGATATTCATGCCAGTGTTTTAAGGATGGACTGAGAAACTGAGAAGGGTGTTCTACTTAATGAACCACACTTTTCTCATTCAGTCCAATCAATTAATTTGAGCTTAGCCAAAAATGTGTCAGGACCTTAGCCTTTGAGGGCTGGAGTTGGACAGCCCTGCCTTATGCCCATTGTTCTGGTGAGCATCTGCTCACCTGTTAATGTGACTCCCAACCCTAGGAAAAGGTTGCTATGTTTTCTTGAACCCTCAGGGCATGTCTCAGAATCATTAAATTCAAGTACAGAGGAGAATGCAAAATGTTGATATCCACTACAGTCAAAAGAGGAGATAATACCATTCAACCACTGCAATATCCTGCCATGCAGGCTACTAGACAGACTGGGCCTTCTTGAGTACCTACTGAGATCTGCCATTCAACTCATCCACCTCTTCTCCCACTCCTCTTTTGCTGAACCCTTTGACAATCTTGTCATTGGCTGCCAGTAACCCAGAGGATCCAGTTCTAGCTCTTTACCCTCTCACACAAATCTCTTCATAATTACCCTTTCGCAGTAAGAGAACCTCTTACTGCACCTGCGCAGGATGCATTAGTCGACGTGAATGCATACAAAGATGTGTGTGGCCAGGGCCACGCAGGCGAAGTGGACCACCAACTGATCAGTTGGCTGAAACTAAACTAAACCATGCCGGGGAGTGGAGGAATCAGTTCAACATGCCGTGGGCACAGGATGGCTGCAGGGGGCTTGTTGAAGCCCCAGGTAAGTGAAAATCTTGTTCTTCTTTTCAATTAAGGTTCATTTTAAAAGCAGACAGAGCACTTACTGTGAAAAACTCCTTTCTTAATAGATGCAGTTTTGGTCAGGAACCAGTCCGACGAAGGCTTTTTATAAGTCGAAAGCTCCCTGTTTATCCATCCTTAAGTTAGCCAATAAATGGTATCATCCTGATTCAAAACTTCTTGCTTTTACTCATGGCTAACACGGTACAACACTTTACTGCTTCTAAATAGATGGCACACACTTTTTCCTCCATAGGCAGATTATGTCCCCTTGATTAGTTAGCAGTCTGGCAGCAGTATTCTGTATAAGCTGTAGGTGGTACAAGTCCTTGTTTGGAAGTCCAGTGTAGAGAGCTTTACAATAGTCCAGTCAAAATGTAAAGAAGGCGTGAACTAAGGTTGGCAGATCTTCTGGGGGGATGAGGTGCTTGATTTTTGCAATGTTCTTACAATACAATACAATACAATAACATTGTGAAAATTGGATGGTTACACAGGATTACAGTAATATCAATTTTGCATTTCTGCAGCCAGGGGGACATATTACCCATAAAAGTTACTGTTACCCAGAATATAAGCTGGCACCATTCAATACTTGATCAAATGGAAGGATTTTGCTTGTAGGTACTACCATACTTCAACTTCACTCAGGCAGGGAGTCCAGCCATGCCATTGTCAAATCAGGTCTATCAAAAAAGGGCACAGTCTCCCCATCCTGTACCCTTAATGTAGCTGGAAACAGAGTAGCATACAAAATGTTCTACTCTGTACATTTTGCACTCCGCGTGTTAAATTAACATCAAAGGTGCTGAGTCTCAGCAGTGAAATTTACATTTAATATCCTCAGTATTGCTAGAGGCAGATATGATACTGTCTCTGTCTCAAAAATTCAGTGTCTTAAAGATGAAGGCATAGCCGGTGGGCCCTGATTAGCTTTAAGCCTGTGCACCCTCCCAACCACAAAATAAGATTAAAAAGTAGATTCAGGAAGGAGGTCTTTTAGTCGCTTTTGATAAAGCCTGTGGTATTTTTCCCTTCAGAGCCTGTAAGGAGACCAATAAGCCTGCTAAGAGGTTATTCTTCATATTTCTGTACTCTACATTGATAGATTTATCGTCAAGTAATTCAAGTTGATGCTGTAACATGAACCTATATGCAATTCATTTTTTCATCTTAGGAGAATTCCACTGGAGCAGGCACCACCAATGTAATAATAGCTACTTTATTGATCACATGGGTTAAAAGCAGCAATACAACGACAGACCACTGTTTCGAGCATCCATGCTCTTTGTCAAGTTGTCAAAACTGCAATACTGGATGCTCGAAACAGCGTGGATGCATGGATGCTCGAAACAGCGGCCTGTCATTGTATTGCTGCTTTTAACCCATGTGATCAATAAAGTAGCTATTATTACATTGGTGGTGCCTGCTCCAGTGGAATTCTCTGTGTGAGAGCTCCAGTGGTGTGGAACGCTGCAAGCCTGGGAACGCCGTTTTCTCCTTTTTATAGGTGCTGTTCCAATCCCCTCAAGAGTTTTCATCCTAGGAGATAATTTTCATCTTCGCTAAAAATAACTTTTCAGCATTTCACAATTAAAAAAAAAGTATCCAAAAGTTGGTGAAAAAGTACTATCAAATTTATTTTCAGTGTTGTCTTGCTTGCTGTTGGTTCTAAAGGCATTTTGTGGCAGGGGTGAACATGTCACCTAGGAGAAAACTCAAGTAAAAAAATATATTGCATACTAGCCGACCCGCGGCGTAGCATACGCCGCATAAGGGGGTAGAGGGCAGGAAGGGGGTATTGGGCACAGCGGCGGGGACGGCGGTCGGACTCCCCCTCACCTGTGTCCCTCATGTGTGCTCCCCCTCCAGCTTAAGCTCAGTAGCAGCCGCCACTATTAGTAAAAGGCAGTGGGCGGGGATGCCTCACCTCTTCCGTGTTCCAGCGTGTGTTCCACTGTTGTCACTTCCTGCAATGCCACCCACTGTATTGGTGTAATTTGCCTTTTTAAAACAGAAGGAAATCTGCAATAATTCAGTTATAAGTGAACATTTGTGGTTACCCACAATGCACCGCTACTAAATATGCCAATTATTCTATTTCACCCTTAGTAACCCAAGCAAACATCCAGATCCACTGGTGTATAGTAAGCCTATAGCTTTACATTTTACACAGTCATATCAAACCCACATGTGACAACCTATTTCAGACTTTTGGTCCTCATCAGTACATAGCAGGGATTGATATGGCTGTATGAGATAGGGCTTAGACCAGTACAACAAAGTAACCAAGCAGCTCAGGGCGACCCAAACCACTCGGAATGTACAGGGGGATAAAAGGGACCAAAAAGACCTTCTACTAAAAAAATCAAAGCTTGGTGTAATTTGCCTTCTTAAAACAGACGCAAATCTGCAATAATTCAGCTATAAGTGAACATTTGTGGTTACCCACAATGCACCGCTACTAAATATGCAAATTATCCCTCTTTGCCCTTGGTTTGATATGACACTACTTCTTCTTCTTGCTTGGACCAGCCCCTTCTTCTTGCTTGGACCGGCCCTGGGGGCAGGGTGCTACTTCTTCTTCTTGTTTGAAGGTTGAGGCACTTACTCTATTATATATAATGGCCTCAATTCACTAAGATTTATCAAACACTTTATCAAACGTTTGATAATTTACCTCATGTGTAAAATCTAATTTTGAATTCACTAAAGTGTTAAATATTTATCAAATGTTTTATTGATAAAACGTTCAATAAATATATAACATAATATAACACCTTAGTGAATTAAAAATTCGTTTTTACCCATGAGGTAAATTATCAAACGTTTGATAAAGTGTTTGATAAAGCTTAGTGAATTGAGGCCATAGACTAGCCGTCCCGCGTCGTAGCATACGCCGCATCTTCTATCTATCTAATAGAGTACGTGCCTCAACCTTGAAGCAAGAAGAATAAGGCTGGTTTCACAGTGGGACGTTACAGGCGCACGTTAGAGCAGCCTGTAACGCAGCCCACCGCACAGTAATGAAAAATCAATGGGGCTGTTCACAGTGCGGACGTTGCGTTACATTGTAACGCTGCGTCACAAGGCAACGTACTGCATGCAGTACTTTAGACGCGGCTGAGCCGCGTTAGACTGTTTGCACATGCTCACTAATGTTGGGGAGGAGCGGAGAGCGGCCAGGCACATGGCTAATTAATATGCACTGCACGTTATGACGTGCAGTGTTTACTTCCTGGAGCAGCCGCTCTGTGCGGCGATTGGCCGGCGGGACCACGTGATGCCGCATGCGCACAAGAGTGCGCATCACGGCATCACTGACGCCAGAGTGAGCTGCACAACGCGGCTCACTCTGACGTCCAGATCCAGCACCACCAGGCGTTGAGTTAGGGGGACGTTATGCGACCTTAACGCCCCCTCTAACGCAACGTCCTGGTGTGAAATTAGCCTTAAGGTGGGTACACACATCAGATAAAAGTCTTTGGAAAAATGAAAGATCACAGACCAATTTTACCCCCTTCCATGTAGTATCAGAGCCACACCTACACAGTCTATTCTATTGAGCTGCACTCCCCATTAGATAGAAATATTTGCAAGATGCTGCACACAAAGTTGCTGTACACATTCAAAAGATCATTATCTGCAAAAGATCCGTTCCTGCAAAAGATCAGTACCTACAAAATACATTCATAGTCTATATTTCCATGCGGATTATTGTGGACATTTTTCCGCATAAGGGCATAAGCATCCGCATACAATGAATTTTCGATGCTGGTCAAAAACACAAATATTTCTGAAGATTTTCGTGAAAATTCGCCAAAAAACGAAAACAGGATTTTCGATGCGAAAATGACTTAGGCGAAAATTCGCAAGCAACACTGCTACATGCTACATTAGCACTATCCAGGAGCGCCACAGGGAGGATTCCCAATGCCCCCTTTTTATACAACCGGAGGGACCGCGGGAACCACAGCGGCACCCCGGAGGGGGAGGCTAGGTGCCGCAGGCGACCCCCCCAAGCGTGGCCAGCGCCAGGGAGAGCCGTCTGCACCCACCTCCCAATATTAAAAACAGGCACTTACCTTAACGTCCATTGCGTTCTGCTACATGCGCATTAATTTTCTCATGGAAAGCATTTTTTGCAGTTTGTATCCTTTGGAGGCAGGTGGTGGATGGCTTGCTCCGGTGGTGTGAGCCCTGGAGTGAGTTGTCTTCACCTGTCTTCCCCCCCCCCCCCTCTGGAGTGCTGTATGTGAGCCAGCCCTGAGCTCTAAAGCTTGGGGTGACCCATGCTTCTCTCCTTTCTTATGTGGTGCCCCCAAGTTAATGCGCATGTAGCAGAACGCAATGGACGTTAAGGTAAGTGCCTGTTTTTAATATTGGGAGGTGGGTGTGGACGGCTCTCCCCGACGCTGGCCACGCTTGGGGGGGGTCGCCTGCACCTCCCCCTCCGGGGGGTCGCTGTGGTTCCCAGGCAGTGAGAGAGCCTGGGACCCTGTGGTCCCCCCGGTTGTATAAAAGGGGGGCATTGGGAATCCTCCCTGTGGCGCTCCTGGATAGTGCTAATGTAGCATGTAGCAGTGTTGCTTGCGAATTTTCGCCTCGAAAATCCCGTTTTCGTTTTTTGGCGAATTTTCACGAAAATCTTCAGAAATATTTGCGTTTTCGACCAGCATCGAAAATTCATTGTATGCGGATGCTTATGCCCTTATGCGGAAAAATGTCCACAATAATCCGCATGGAAATTCAATCTATGCGGACATTTATACGGAAAAATGCCCGCAATAATGCGCAAGAAACTTCTCTGAATGCGGGCGCTAATGCCCTTATGTGGAAAATGTCCGCAATCATACGCAAGTAATGCGAAAATGACTGGCCTTAGGCGAAAATTAACGTGAAAAAATTAGATGGAAAATTTGCCTGTCAAAACGAAATTAGGCGAAAATTCGGTAAAAATTTATCGAAAACAAATTTTTGCATTTTCGCTCATCACTGGCATGTAGCAGGGCGACCGCTTTGCAGTATTGGTTTTTTGACCCTGCATAGTTTGGCATGCAAAAGCAAATGCATATTTGCATGAGCATTGCCTCATGAATAGCCAATTAGGCCAGATTTGCAAAGCCAGACTTGCTAGGGTAGGCCTCTTTTCCACGGACAGTTGATAGGCAGTAACATGCCTCTCAAACTCTTACAACTGCTCACTACTGCCTGGTAACAGCTTGCTGCTGCCTGGAAACTGCTTGTTGCTGCCTGGTATCTGCTCACTGCTGCCTGGTAACTGCTTGCTGCTGCCTGGTAACTGCTTGCTGCTGCCTGGTAACTGCTTGCTGCTGCCTGGTAACTGCTTGCTGAGCACACAGCTCAACAGTCCGTGGAAAAGAAGCCTAAAACTTGGTGATTGAGCATGCATATATTTTCTCATGCAAAGTACTTCTTCTTGCTCGAAGGTTGAGGCACTTATGCTGCATACACACTTGAGATAAAAGTCTCTGGAAAAGGCAAGATCACAGACCAATTATACCCCATTCCATGTAGTATGAGAGCCATACCTTCACAGTCTATTCTATGGAGCTGCACTCCCCATCAGATAAAATCTTTGCAAGATGCTGCACACAAAGATGCCCGTACACATTCAAAAGATCATTATCTGCAAAAGATCTCTTCCTGCAATAGATCCATTCCTTCAAAATGCATTCATAGTCTATGAGATCTGCAGATCATCATACACACCTTGTTTAGCAGGCAATCATCTGCATATCATCTGCAGATCAGATCCACCAGGATGGATTTTCAGATCTGCAGATGATTGCCAGATATGCAGATGAAGTCTGTTAAACAAGGTGTGTATGAGGATCTGCAGATCTCATAGACTATGCATGCATTTTGCAGGAATGGATCTATTGCAGGAAGAGATCTTTTGCAGATAATGATCTTTTGAATGTGTAAGGGCATCTTTGTGTGCAGCATCTTGCAAAGATTTGTATCTGATGGGGAGTGCAGCTCCATAGAATAGACTGTGTAGAGTATGGCTCTCATACTACATGGAATGGGGTAAAATTGGTCTGTGATCTTGCCTTTTCCAAAGACTTTTATCTCAAGTGTGTATGCAGCATTACTCTATTATATATATAGATGGGCCGTGCTGTTCCATCTCACTCTATCTGCCTCTCATCTTTCCCAAATTCTGTTTTAGCAATCCAAGACCAGTCTCAAGGCCATCTATTTTAAGCATTAATTTGTTTTGACAGGTTTTAATGGATACTGGGGAATCTAGTTGTGTGCATGAGGCTTCTTGGCACCAGTGGCGTAGCTAAGGAGCCGTGGGCCCCGATGCAAGTTTTACAAGGGGGCCCTCCCAAGCACTCTATACATAACAATTGATACGGCGCACCAAAACCTGCCAATGGCAACTACAGTATCAGAGGTACAAGAAGGTGATGGAGAACAGTTTGTTAATGATTACCACTTTTCAAAGCATCTATAGAAGTGATTATTATGAGCACAGGACCAATAGAGAGCTAATACTGAAATTGTGGGATGGCCCCTCGGGGCCCCTATGGCCTAAGGGCCCGATGCGGTCGCAATCTCTGCACCCCCTATTGCTACGCCCCTGCTTGGCTCCTAATTTGTACCTACATTGTTTAGATGCCTTTGGAGGAGATCTTCAGACTGATTTTGATAGACGACATGAAAGCAGATTTTTTCCAAGGATTGCCCTCCTTTTGATTGACTTCTCAGGGAAGGAAAACCTTGCAGCCCCCTGAAGCTGGTGACGGGACACAGTAATCTCCAACCCCCTCAATCCAAGAGAGGCTTGAACCAATCCACCAGGATTGTGGGCAAGACAGGGCTTGCCTGGAGAGTAAAAGGTTTAGGGGTGTCACTGCAGATGCAGATGAATTCTAGGTCAGTAGCAGTGATGCTCAGATGGAGGTCATGATCACGACCATTTTCCGGCTATCCACCATGGGCATTCGTCGCCGTGGATCAATTTTCATACACTAAAATCCGCTTCGGCAGACCGTGAATGAACGCATTCACGCTCGTGAAAACAGTGCAGAACTCGTGGTTATGTCATGAATAGCGGAAGTAGGCGGAAGTGACTTCCCTGGGCCAATCAGAGGCCCCCAGCCAGGCCCTAGCAACCAATCACAGGAGGGGAGGCTATGCCCTCTTCTCCTGCATATAAATCACAGTGATCGAATTGGCTGTGAAATCGCCACGCACACCGCTGACAGAACGATCAATTTCCGTCCGAAAATCGATCGTTCTCGCCGATTCCCGTCGATCCGTCCATGGGGAAGATTTTTCTCGATCGCCGGCGGGTCGGGAGTGCGTCGATAGCGGCGTTCGAATGCCTGACGACCGACGCAATACAGCGGGTATACATTACCTGTTCCGGCCGGCGCGAGTCCCCTGGTCCTCGCTGTCTTCTTTCCGCGCTGGGTTCCGGACCGGCTGCAGCTACTGTTTAAACTTCCCCTGGACAGGAAGTTCAGTAGCTACAGGAACGGTCTGGAGCCCGGAGCGGAGAAGAAGACAGCGGGGACCAGGGGACTCGCACCGGCCGGAACAGGTAATGTATGAGGGGGGGGGGGGCAGCAGCGGTGGCAGCAGCGGCAGCTCCACAGATCGAGACCGGTTTCAGGCTGAAATCGATTCACAATCTGTTTGCAGTAAAGGTGGCCATGCGATCCCTCTCTGATCAGATTCGATCAGAGAGGGATCTATCTGTTGGTCGAATCTGATGGCAAATCGACCAGTGTATGGCCACCTTTAGGTTGTACTGTGCTCACTGCTCACTGGTATTAATCATCTCATTACCCAGTGATACCCTTCAGTTACGTTGTACTGTGCTCACTGCTCACTGGTATTAATCATCTCATTACCCAGTGATACCCTTCACTTAGGTTGTACTGTGCTCACTGCTCACTGGTATTAATCATCTCATTTCCCAGTGATACCCTTCACTTAGGTTGTACTGTGCTCACTGCTCACTGGTATTAATCATCTCATTACCCAGTGATAACCTTCAGTTACTTTGTACTCTGCTCACTGGTATTAATCATCTCATTACCCAGTGATACCCTTCAGTTACGTTGTACTCTGCTCACTGGTATTAATAATCTCATTTTGCAGTGATTCATTAGCAAAATGTCTGGCAGGGTTCGTGGCAGGGTTCGTGGGGGTGTCAGGAAAGGAAGTTCCATTGCTTCAGCCACTTCTGGGACCACTCCACGGCCAGGGAGAGGACGCCCAGCTGTACGGGGTCATGGTGCAGCAGAAAGGGCAGCACAGCCTGGGCCGAGTCAGCGGACGCTGTTATCACAATATTTTAATACTTTTGGTCCCCATGTGGTGGTTGAGCAGATGGAACCTGACATATTAATGGACATCATGACTGCATCCCAGACCTCTACTGTGAGCAGCACTCCAAGCAGCAGCAGCAGCAGCCAACGCCCCACGCTTGCTGTGACATCCACCCCAGCAGCCAGTGGTCAGCAGCCCTCCCAGGATGACAGCGCTCTGTCCCTCAGTCCAGCATCTGGGAACATATTGATGGCTGAAGCTCAGGATCAGGGGCGTAACTAGGCCCCACCTGCAGAATTTCTGAGCGGGCCCCCCGACCCACCCGGGGCCTGCTCGGGGCCATTTTGGGGGGCTGGAGGGGTCGAAGCATGAGGGGAAAGCCATGCTGCACTTCGGCGGGGAGGGGGGACGTTCCCCCCCCCCTCCCTCACCTTGGGGCTCTCCCCTCTGCACTCCCCTCCAGCTTAAATTAGAGTCCGGGCAGCGGCAGGCAGCAGACAGATACATACCTTCCCTGCGCTCCAGCGTGCGTTCCTTTCTCTAGTCTCTAACGCGGCTTCCTGTTTATATGATGACGATGATGATGTTGCGGACCGTCCGTATGTGCAGCCTGAGTCCGGGGAAGAATGGTCGAAGCAGGATGACGAGTCACCTAGGCCTAGGCAAGGATATCACCATATGTCAGACAGGGGCAGGTGCAGCAGTGGGCATGGAGAAAGTAGACAGGACACTGCTTCAGCCGGCACCACCACCTTGCAACCCCCAAGCACAGATTGTTCCACTGCACCCTCTGCTGGCGGTAGCGTACAGGGCCACAGTAAATTAAAGTCACCAGTATGGAACTTTTTTGAGGTGTCAAGCGAGGACAAAAAATATGCGGTCTGGAAGTTATGCAGCAAAAAATTGAGCAAGATATGTCCAAGATGGGTACCTCATCCCTCCAGGGCCACCTGAAGAGCTGCCACTGCCATCAGTATGAGGAGTTCAAGAGGAGGCAGGCACTGTAAGCAGGGGGTGCTGAGAGCACAAGGCCCACCACCGCAGCAGCATCATCCCTCCCTCAGGGTCGTGAATCCCCCGCCGCAGCAGCAGTACTAGCACGCAAGCACTATTCCACCTGAGCTACTCAGGACACAGACATTGAGGCTGGCAGCCTGTTGTCTCTCTCCTCTGTCTCCCCTGCATCACATCGTCGTCAGACCCTGCTGAGCGACACCTTTCAGGGTCTGACCAAGCCTCTGCCTCCAAGCCACAGGCGCATCCACAAACTAAATGGCTTGCTGACCCGGGCCATGGCATCACAGCTCCTTCCCTACTCCCTGGTGCAGGAGGGGAGCGATATGCGGACACTGCTCCAATCTGGCATCCCCGAGTGGCAAATCTCCAGTCGCCACTATTTTTCCAGGGACGCCTTCCCAGCACTCCACAAGTTTGTGGTGGAAAACGTAGCCTGTTCGCTCGACTACTCTGTGGGCAAGCGGGTCCACGTGACCATGGACTCGTGGAGTAGCTGATTTGGGACCGGTCGCTACCTGTCCTTTACGGCCCACTGGGTGACACTAGTGGAAGGGAGGGAAGACAACAGCGCAGCAGCCCAGTTAGTGGTGCCACCACACGGGTTGAGGGGGGATGCAACAGGCTCCTCTCATCCCACTCCCTCCACACCGGCAAAGCAAGCCCGCCTCGGCAGAGGCAGCGCCAAGCCTCGGCACTGACAGGCACTGCTAAAATTGGTGACCCTGGGGAAGGAGAAGCTTACCACCGCCAACGTCCTGGCTGCCCTCAGGAAGCAGGAGCGGAGGTGGCTGACCCCCATAAGCCTGGAAGTGGGGTATGTGGCAGCCGAAATCGGGGCCAACCTGGTGGCCGCAGTGCAGCAGGGAAACCTCCAGCACATCCCCTGCTTGGCCCACGTGCTGAATCTTGTGGTGCAGCGCTTCCTGCGCACCCACCAGGGGATGAACGACCTGCTGCAAGATGCCCGGGAGGTGGTACGGTTTTTCTGCCGCTCAGCCACTGCGTCTGCACTCCTGTCCACCTTACAATATGGCAAGCCACACCGCCTGATAATAGATATGCAAATTCGCTGGAATTCTACTCTGGCCATGTTGGAGTGGCTGTGTCAGCACAGGCTGGCTGTTAGGGCCTACATGTTAGACCAAACTGTCCCCAGCAACCAGCAAGTCCCCATCATCAGTGCAAGTCAGTGGACACAGATGTGGCAAGTGTACCTGGTGCTGAGTGAGTCCCTTCCTGGAGGCAACGAAGATGGTCAGCGAGGAGTGGGCCTCTGTGTGTCAGTGGGTGCCCATGGTTTGCCTGCTGGACCAGGCAATGTGCAATTTAATTGAGCATGGGGAGGAAGCCCTGAGGCAGCTGGAAAAGGAGCAGATGGCAGCACAAGAGGGCTCACAGGTAGTGGAGGAGTTGGAGGTCCCTAACCTAAATGCTGAGGAGGAGGAGCAGGGCGCCGCAGGCGTTGTACGGGGATGATGGCTTGGGGAGGACGACATGGCACAGGAAGAGGACAGGCATGTGATATGGGACTACGAGGATGATGAAGATCTTGTTGCCAAGGCCCACTTGTTTCCCATGTGTGTGCACATGTTGCGCTGCCTTCGCAGGGACCCCCGGGTGATCCAGATATGTTCAAGGGAGGACATCTGGATCACCTTGATGCTGGACCCACGTCTGAAGGGGAAGCTGGGAGAGTTCATGATGCCATCCACCACCGAGCAACGCACAAGGGAGTTGCAGGGGGCCCTTGTGTGCAGACTACTGGAAACATTCCCCCAGCCTTCCACCCCCCTGTAACTGCTCTGCCAACCCAGCAACAGGTGCCTGACATCGCCACCAGCAGCACAACAACTACCACCAGCAGCAGCAACTGGCGCCCCGGAGATCTGAAGAGCCTAAGCAAGACCCTGTATGCAGTGCAGCAGCCCACAGCAGAGGTGCCAGCCGTAGCATCCACCTCCAACCAGCACCAGCAGCGAATAACCAGCATGGTGGCTGACTACATGGGGTCATTCAGCGGGCTCAATGACACCGACAGCCCAGTGGACCCCTTAGAGTACTGGGTCAAGTGACTGGACATCTGGAGGGAGCTTGGCCAGTACGCCCTGGAACTCCTGTCCTGCCCCCCTTCCAGTGTCCTCTCCGAGAGATGCCCTAGTGCGGCCGGTGGCATGGTCACAGAGAAGCGCTCTCGGCTCTCCCATGCCTCTATGGACAAAATCACCTTATTGAAAATCAACCAGGCTTGGGTGGAAGGTGAGTTCCTGGCCCCTATTGTCGGACACAGGGGGACATGAAGTGGCTGCTGCAATGTGTTAACCATGCCTTCCTTTCTAAAGAAAGTTACAGCCTGCCTACCTTGGTTCATTTTTCGGCTGTGGTACTACCAGTGAGTTGCCATGGTCCTTCTGTGCTGCCGAACTGACCGTCCGCTTTGTCCTCCTGACTCAGTCGCTACTACACTCTGCGTTCACACTGCCCGGGTCCACTGACGCATGTCATTTTTTGGACAGCACTATTACACTGTGCCACTACCAGTGAACTGCCATGGTCCTTCTGTGCTGCTGCACTGACCGGCCGCTTTGACCGCCTGACTCAGTCGCTACTAAAGTCTGCGTTCACACTGCCCAGGTCCACTGACAACTCTGCTGTTATGTCATTGCTAATCACTGCAAAAAAAACCCCAAAAAATTACAAACACCTCTCTGGGTCTTTTTGGCGTCAGCCACTCATCCTCCTCCAGTGGTACCATCACCGCCAAGTGCCATTGGGACTCACCATTACCTCTGTGATTGCTTAACGTGTATTTCCCTGTTTAAAACCACTTATTACCAATTAATAGCCCCATCTAAAGTGTTGATTTCATTTTAAAATCCATTTTCTCAAAAACAAAAAATTATATTTGGAATTTTTTTTGTTTAAGTTGTAGCCCCTTATCACCTTGATAATCCATGCAATTTGGGGGACTGTAGCATGTATGGGGACTTTGCTATTAACGTTAAAAGAAAATCCGGATCCGGACGTGATTGCCTCATTCACAACCGAAAATCGGCGTTGTGGCGTGGACGCATTTCATAATATGAAACCAATCACGCCAGAGGCAGATTTTTTCTTTTAACAACGGCCGTGGTTGCCGAATTCGGGGATCAAGACATCCGAGCATCACTAGTCAGTAGTAATGTTGGCCAGTGGAGAAGTGTAACGATCGGTGAAGCACAGAGAGGATCTGATTACCGGTGATCTGCAGTATCACTGGGAATACAGATATATACCAGATTATAAGTGATCTGCAGTCTCACCGATAATCCGATATACTAGCTAACCTCTGTTCACCTGAGTAGAGTGTAGTGTTTGGTGTAACAGTAACACTTTGAGGACTAGGCCTCAGTGCAGCAAGGAGTACTGCACAGATTCCTTCTGCAGACCTGAGCTCTCCAAGACGGGAGGAGTCAGACTGACAGTAGGAAGGATGTCTGGAAGTGACCCTCAGGAGGAAGGGTCGCTAACAGAGCTAGGAACCGCCTCTAACGGTAAGGTCGGTTCTCGAGGTCGGACAAGCCAGGTCGTACACACACGGACAGATAAAGTACAAGATCAGGAGGCAAAGGCGGAGTCTAAGAACAGGCAGGGTTCGGTAACGGGGTATCAGAAATATCGAGGTACAGAATCAGGAGGCTGAGGCGGAGTCTAGAAACGAGCCGGGGTTCGGCAACAGGGTATCAGAAATATCAAGGTACAAGATCAGAGTTCAGAAGGGTAGTCAAGGCAGGCAAAAGTCATAACACATAATCACAATCAAACTAGTACTTTAAGCTATCAACAAAATCTAGCTAAGTGTAGGATTACAGCTCCAGCTGGTCCCGGCACACTTGCGGATCTGACTACGGATCTGGGTGCTTCCACATATGTGATCGCACGCCAGACAAAGAGCAAGTGAACAACCAGCAGTATATATACTCTAGGACCTTTCCAGTACCTCCCTAATTGCTGGTCCAATGAGAGCAGTGGAATTTGTCAGCTGACCCAGCTGGTCAGCCGACACCCTTCTAACTGCTATTTAAACTCTGCCTCTGTGCTCGCGCGCGTGTAAGTCTGAATCTTGGTGGACTATCAGTCCCAGCCACACCAGTACTGTCTTGCAATGTATCCAGTGAACTGAGTGCGGGAGCCGCCTCCGATGCGGATTCCGCCGCTCTGCCTAAGCGGCATGCGGCGTTTTTTTCCGCGTCGTGACGCCATGCTGGATGCGGAAACAGCCGCCTCGCCTTGAGAGACAGCGGCTTTTCCACGTTTCATCACAGTACCCCCCCCCCCCCCCGAGGAGTGGACTCCGGACAACTCCTACCAGGCTTCTCGGGGTGTAAGGCATGAAACTCTTTCCTCAACTCATCCGCATGCATGCGAGTCCCCGGTACCCACTGTCTCTCCTCAATGCCATATCCCTTCCAGTGTACCAGATACTGTACCGAGTTCTGGACAATGCGAGAGTCCAAAATTTTCTCTATTTCGAACTCAGGATGACTATCCACCAGGACAGGAGGAGGAGGAGTAGGGCCCACATGGACTGCAGGTTTGAGCAGGGATACGTGAAATGATCTCACCCCACGCATGCTGGCGGGGAGATCAACGGTATAAGTGACGTTGTTGATCTTTTTGGTCACAGAAAACGGACCCACAAACCTGGGGCCCAGTTTGGCAGAAGGCTGCTTCAGGGTCAAGTGACGTGTGGACACCCCGACTAAATCCCCTGGCTGAAACTTCCATTCGATGGAACGTCTCTTGTCCGCTTGACCCTTTTGACTTTGGAACGCTTTCTGCAAATTATCTCTAACAATTCCCCAATTGTCCCTGAGTGACCTCTGCCAATCCTCCAGCGCTGGGAACGGAGAAGAGGCAACTGGCAAAGGGGAGAACTTGGGCGACCTCCCTGTCACAATCTGGAACGGGGAAAAACCAGAAGAAGAACTCTTTAAATTATTCTGCGCAAATTCTGCAAAAGCCAGAAACTTCACCCAGTCATTCTGTGCTTCCGCAACGTAACATCTTAAAAACTGTTCTAAAGACTGATTAATTCGTTCAGTCTGCCCATTCGTCTGTGGGTGGTAGCCTGACGAGAAAGACAGCTTCATGCCCATTTGGTGGCAAAATGCCCTCCAGAATTTAGAGATAAATTGGACTCCCCGATCGGACACAATGTTCTCCGGAATGCCGTGCAGCCGGAAAATGTGGACGATGAATAGGTCAGCCAATTCTTGGGCCGAGGGGAGTCCTTTCAAAGGCACGAAATGGGCCATTTTGCTGAAGCGGTCGACTACCACCCAAATGACCGACATGCCTTCAGACCTGGGGAGCTCACCCACAAAATCCATGGACAAGTGGGTCCATGGTTCACTCGGGGCGGGTAAAGGCTGTAAGGTACCGACAGGTGCCTGCCGGGAGGGTTTACTTTTGGCACATACCGCACATTCCCTGACATATTCCTTGCAGTCTGATGCCATAGAAGGCCACCAAGCACACCTGGCAATCAGATCCTGCGTTCTGGCAGCACCAGGGTGACCAGCACTCTTATGGGCGTGAAACATTTGTAAGACCTGTAGACGAAAAAACAGTGGGATAAACAAGACCCCCTCCGGTTTTCCCTCAGGGACATCCTGCTGAAAGGGACCCAAAACCTTTGTCCAATCCTCCCAGGTCTCTGTGGCTGCTAACACCAGCCTCTGCGGGATGATGGACTCAGGAGCGGGGGGCTGTGCTGTCTCTAATTCGAAACATCTGGACAGGGCATCTGCCTTGATGTTTTTGCTGCCTGGAGTGTATGTGATAATAAATCTGAACCTCGTAAAAAATAACGACCAACGGGCCTGTCGGGGACTTAGTCTCTTAGCCCCCTCGATGTATTCCAGATTCTTGTGATCAGTATACACCGTGATCGTGTGTTCTGCCCCATCTAACCAGTGGCGCCATTCTTCAAATGCCAATTTAATGGCCAGAAGTTCCCGGTTGCCTATGTCGTAGTTTTTCTCTGCCGGTGAAAACCTCCGAGAGAAATAGGCACACGGGTGCAACCTTCCCTGCAGCCCAGAGCGTTGAGACAGCACAGCCCCTACTCCAACTTCTGAGGCATCAACCTCCACAATGAATGGGTAAGAGGTGTCTACGTGTCTCAATATGGGTGCAGAGCAAAACAATTTTTTCAAGTGAGAAAAAGCTGCCACAGCCTCAGGAGACCAGTGGTTGGTATCTGCCCCCTTTTTTGTGAGACTGGTAAGAGGGGCAATCATCGTGGAGTATCCCTTTATGAACCTCCTATAGTAATTTGCAAAACCTAAAAATCTTTGCAGGGGCTTCAACCCCACTGGCTGTGGCCATTCCAGGACAGCTGTGACCTTGGCAGGATCCATTGACAGGCCTGAGGTGGAGATCACATACCCTAAAAATGTGACAGTGGTCACCTCGAAAATACATTTCTCCACCTTGGCATACAGCATATTTTGCCTCAATTTGTCCAACACGAATTTAACGTGGACCCTGTGCTCGGGGAGGTTGTTGGAATAGATTAGTATATCGTCAAGGTATACTAGTACAAACCTACCCAACACCTCCCTGAATACCTCGTTGATTAATTCTTGAAAGACGGCTGGCGCATTGCACAACCCGAAGGGCATCACTAAGTACTCGTAATGCCTGTCGGGAGTGTTGAAGGCCGTCTTCCATTCATCACCCTTTCTAATGCGGACCAGGTTGTATGCACCCCTCAGATCTAATTTTGAAAAGATCTTAGCGTTGGTGACTTGCGTAAATAAATCGTCTATCAATGGTAACGGAAAACGATTCTTCACCGTGATTTTATTCAGGCCACGGTAGTCGATGCATGGTCGCAGCCCTCCGTCTTTTTTATTAACAAAAAAGAATCCGGCCCCTGCAGGCGACCGGGAGGGGCGAATGAACCCTTTGGCTAAATTGTCACGAATGTACTCCTGCATCGCTATTTTCTCTGGTCCAGACAAATTATACAGGTGACCCCTAGGGGGCATACAACCGGCACGGAGATCGATGGGGCAATCGAAAGGGCGATGAGGAGGTAACTTGTCAGCAGCCTTGGGACAGAATACATCCGAGAACTCGGAGTATTGCTCGGGAACTCCCTCCACATGCAACTTGGTCTGACCTAAAGTCACCTTCCCTAGACACTGTTGGGAACAGAAGTCTGACCAACTAGTTAATTGTCCTGTAGCCCAATTAATCTGTGGCGAATGGAGCTGCAGCCAGGGCATTCCTAAAACAATTGTGGAGGTGGTCATGTGTAATACAAAGAAACTTAGACTTCCGTTATGCAGAACCCCAATAGTGACTTCCACCTCTGGTGTCTGAGACAGCGGATGGTCCCTTTGCAGCGGGGAGTCGTCCACAGCAGTAACCTGGATAGGTGGTTTTACTGGGGTGAGCGGAATGCCCAACTTTTCTGCGAACTCTGAACTCATAAAGTTAGCCGCAGAGCCAGAATCAACAAAGGCTTCTGTGGCTTCAGATTTGTCCCCCCATGTAATCATACATGGAAGGAGCAAACGTTTTTCGTTTAAGGGTATGAGCCGGGCACCTAGGGTGCTACCCCCTACCACTCCTAAACGGTAGCATCTTCCCGGCTTGTTAGGGCAGTTCTGTACTATATGCCCCCCTTCAGCACAGTACAGACACAGCTGTTCGGTCATTCTCCGTCTTCGCTCTACCTGGGTCAATTTTGACCGAGCAATCTGTATCGGCTCGGATGGAGGCAAGATGGGAGAAGGTGAAATAGTAGGAGGTGGAGTCACTGGGACCGTAGTGTAAGATACCCCTCTGACACGGGAACTACCCCTGGTCTGTTTTTGGTAGCGCAGCCTGCGGTCGATTCGGATGGCCGCTGAGATGGCCTCATCGACTGTTCTGGGCTCGGGCTGGCTTAACATCAAATCAGAGACCTCATCGGACAGCCCTGACAAGAAACGATCTAATAGGGCATAAGTGTCCCACCTGGCCGTAACTGACCACCTCCTAAACTCGGCCGCGTAATCTTCGACCGGACCTTGACGCAAAAGCTTGAGCTTCCGCTCAGAAGTCGAAGCAAGGTCCGAATCGTCGTAAATTACTGCCATAGCTTTAAAGAATTCCTCTACAGAGGTAAGAGCTTTGTCTCCGGCGGGCAGGCTATATGCCCAAGACTGGGAGTCGCCGGACAACAAAGTCTTTATAAACGTGACCCTCTGGGTCTCAGTACCCGAAGATTGGGGTCTCAACTCAAAATAGGACAATACTCTACTCCTAAAATTCCGGAAGTCAGATCTGTGGCTGGAAAAGCTTTCAGGTACAGGCATACGTATGTCAGAGCTAGGAGAGGATCGCACATGATCCACTGATGTCTACAGGGTTTGTACAGACCCTGATAGGGCATCAATAAGAGTTATGTGGGCGCCCAGTACTTGATTGATGTTGTCCACCGAAGTGGCAAGTACACCCAGACAATCAGTGTTTGCGTCCATTTTGTATTTGGTCTGGCGTTCTGTAACGATCGGTGAAGCACAGAGAGGATCTGATTACCGGTGATCTGCAGTATCACTGGGAATACAGATATATACCAGATTATAAGTGATCTGCAGTCTCACCGATAATCCGATATACTAGCTAACCTCTGTTCACCTGAGTAGAGTGTAGTGTTTGGTGTAACAGTAACACTTTGAGGACTAGGCCTTAGTGCAGCAAGGAGTACTGCACAGATTCCTTCTGCAGACCTGAGCTCTCCAAGACGGGAGGAGTCAGACTGACAGTAGGAAGGATGTCTGGAAGTGACCCTCAGGAGGAAGGGTCGCTAACAGAGCGAGGAACCGCCTCTAACGGTAAGGTCGGTTCTCGAGGTCGGACAAGCCAGGTCATACACACACGGACAGATAAAGTACAAGATCAGGAGGCAAAGGCGGAGTCTAAGTACAGGCAGGGTTCGGTAACGGGGTATCAGAAATATCGAGGTACAGAATCAGGAGGCTGAGGCGGAGTCTAGAAACGAGCCGGGGTTCGGCAACAGGGTATCAGAAATATCAAGGTACAAGATCAGAGTTCAGAAGGGTAGTCAAGGCAGGCAAAAGTCATAACAAATAATCACAATCAAACTAGTACTTTAAGCTATCAACAAAATCTAGCTAAGTGTAGGATTACAGCTCCAGCTGGTCCCGGCACACTTGCGGATCTGACTACGGATCTGGGTGCTTCCACATATGTGATCGCACGCCAGACAAAGAGCAAGTGAACAACCAGCAGTATATATACTCTAGGACCTTTCCAGGACCTCCCTAATTGCTGGTCCAATGAGAGCAGTGGAATTTGTCAGCTGACCCAGCTGGTCAGCCGACACCCTTCTAACTGCTATTTAAACTCTGCCTCTGTGCTCGCGCGCGCGTAAGTCTGAATCTTGGTGGACTATCAGTCCCAGCCACACCAGTACTGTCTTGCAATGTATCCAGTGAACTGAGTGCGGGAGCCGCCTCCGATGCGGATTCCGCCGCTCTGCCTAAGCGGCATGCGGCGTTTTTTCCGCGTTGTGACGCCATGCTGGACGCGGAAACAGCCGCCTCGCCTTGAGAGACAGCGGCTTTTCCGCGTTTCATCACAAAAAGATTTCATTTTCATTTTAGCATTTATGGTATGTGGTACTAAGAAAATCATTGCAGTTGTTCCATTCTTCATGTTCTGGATGTTCATGAAACTTAGATAGTGCCAAAAGTGATAAGAAGGTAAAAATTCAAACCTGATTGGACATTCTTACAAAAGATTCAATCCCCTTATACCATCATTCACTCTCAACACTCATTAGGAGTGGGATCCCCATTTCTGCACATTCACCCAGTAGCTGCAAATCAGTGGGTAAGGGTGTGCAGAACAGATATTTCACAAACTATTACATGTTCCAAATATTCACAAATATAATTCAAATTATACTGTATAATTTTTCAGAGGGACTGTCCCTGTTTTAAGGTTGAATTTCCTTGACCCTTGACCCTTTCCTTGACCCTGTTTGTTTGTCTCTCTTTTAAATCTGACAAGCACATTTGGTAAATATATGTATCCCTCTGCTAATATAAGTTCATGTGACTCTAAACCTCATTAGCAGCCTTAAAGCACGAGGGTCAGCCATACTATCCCAGCAAAAAAACAACCACACATATATAAGTAGATAAATACTGTAACCCTCTAAAAGAGAGTAATGTACTGTGGAAATGTATTTACATGTGTAATGTAAACTTAGCATGTGAGGCTAAAATTCCCCTTAGAAATTAGCCTTGTGGAACCAAAACGGCGCCTAGATAGTCGCATAGCATGGTTGCTAAGGCAAGCGCATGAACAGTGAGGGGAATGTTCTGGAAGCTCCGCGTGAGCCAGAGTAGAGCGCAGACGCAGAGGGGCAGAGCGTGCAAGACACAGTCTGAGGTTTCAAACCAGTTTCCCTCAGAGAGCGAGAGTCAGTCAGGCGGCGGTGAGCGAGGGAGCCAGAGGCCAGCAGAGGTGTCTCGTAGCAGCTACCCCATGAGTCCAGCGGGGGCCCGGTGGCAACAACCACACCACCCAGGAGAGAAACGGGGGCCACAGAGATAGAGCGCAGCGGTGA
Organism: Hyperolius riggenbachi; assembly: GCF_040937935.1. Classification (NCBI taxonomy): domain Eukaryota; kingdom Metazoa; phylum Chordata; class Amphibia; order Anura; family Hyperoliidae; genus Hyperolius; species Hyperolius riggenbachi. The sequence continues at coordinate 104,580,151 of NC_090646.1, read as the reverse complement.
TCGGTGGCCACTTAAATCGACAGCAGGCCAGAGCAGCGTGCATAAGAGGAGAGAGACCCGCTCAGCAGATGAGTAAAGGCATTGAGACAACATCAAGCCACAGGTTGTGATCAGTGGGGGCCAGGAATCAGTGGAGGTTGTCTGAAGATAGTGACCGTTACCCCAGCATACTGAGGGGTTTCCTCTGATTAAGGTGGTGAGACAAGAATCTGCCTGTTTTATAAGTGCCTTTAACCACTTGAGGACCACAGTCTTTCTACCCCTTAAAGAGAATCTGTACTCTAATATTCTTACAATAAAAAGCATACCATTCTATTCATTATTTTCTCCTGTGCCCCTCTGTGCTGTTTCTGCCACTCTCTGCTGCAATCCTGGCTTGTAATTAACAGTTTTAGGCAGTGTTTACAAACAAACTAACCAGCTTCTAATAGGCTCAGCTAAGCATAGTGTATGAGTCATTCAGAGTATGCAGGGGGCCTGCAGAGGGTGTGTATCGCTTCTACCAATCACAAGCAGCCCTGCACATTCCACACAATCAAGCTTTAGCCCGACAAACAGGACAGAGGAAAGATACATTGATTTATTACAGAGACAGTGCAGTTAGGAAAGACTGCAGTAAGCCAGAGTAGATTAGAACAGGCATAGGAACTTATAGGATAGAAGAACTAAGGCTGAAAAATTTGTTACAGAGTCTCTTTAAGGACCAGAGCCTTTTTCTCCATTCAGACCACTGCAGCTTTCACGGTTTATTGCTCGGTCATACAACCTACCACCTAAATGGATTTTACCTCCTTTTCTTCTCACTAATACAGCTTTCTTTTGGTGCTATTTGATTGTTGCTGCGAGTTTTACTTTTTATTATATTCATCAAAAAAGACATGAATTTTGTAAAAAAAAAATGACTTTTTTAACTTTCTGTGCTGACATTTTTCAAATAAAGTAAAATTTCCTATACATTTGAGCGCGAAAGTTATTCTGCTACATGTCTTTGATAAAAAAAAAAACATTCAGTGTATATTTATTGGATTGGGTAAAAGTTATAGCGTTTACAAACTATGGTGCCAAAAGTGAATTTTCCCATTTTCAAGCATCTCTGACTTTTCTGCCCACCTGTCATGTTTCATGAGGGGCTAGAATTCCAGGATAGTATAAATACCCCCCAAATGACCCCATTTTGGAAAGAAGACTTCCCAAAGTATTCACTGAGAGGCATGGTGAGTTCATAGAAGATTTTATTTTTTGTCACAAGTTAGCGGAAAATGACATTTTGTGACAAAAAAAAAAAAAAAAAGTTTCCATTTCTTCTGACTTGCGACAAAAAAAAAATGAAATCTGCCACGGACTCACCATGCCCCTCTCTGAATACCTTGAAGGGTCTACTTTCCAAAATGGGGTCATTTGTGGGGTGTGTTTACTGTCCTGGCATTTTGGGGGGTGCCTAATTGTAAGCACCCCTGTAAAGCCTAAAGGTGCTCATTGGACTTTGGGCCTCTTAGCGCAGTTAGGCTGCAAAAAAGTGCCACAGATGTGGTATTGCCGTACTCAGGAGAAGTAGTGTAATGTGTTTTAGGGTGTATTTTTACACATACCCATGCTGGGTGGGAGAAATATCTCTGTAAATGACAATTTTTTTATTTTTTTACACACAATTGTCCATTTACAGAGATATTTCTCCCACTCAGCATGGGTATGTGTAAAAATACACCCCAAAACACATTATACTACTTCTCCTGAGTACGGCGATACCACATGTGTGGCACTTTTTTGCACCCTAAGTGCGCTAAGGGGCCCAAAGTCCAATGAGTACCTTTAGGATTTCACAGGTCATTTTGAGACATTTGGTTTCAAGACTACTCCTCACGGTTTAGGGGCCCTAAAATGCCAGGGCAGTATAGGAACCCCACAAATGACCCCATTTTAGAAAGAAGACACCCCAAGGTATTCCGTTAGCAGTATGGTGAGTTCATAGAAGATTTTATTTTTTGTCACAAGTTAGCGGAAATTGATCTTAAGTGATTTTTTTCACAAAGTGTAATTTTCCGCTAACTTGTGACAAAAAAGAAAATCTTCTATGAACTCACCATACTCCTAACGGAATACCTTGGGGTGTCTTCTTTCTAAAATGGGGTCATTTGTGGGGTTCCTATACTGCCCTGGCATTTTAGGAACCCTAAACTGTGAGGAGTAGTCTTAAAAACAAATGTCTCAAAATGACCCTTGAAATCCTAAAGGTACTCATTGGACTTTGGGCCCCTTAGCGCACTTAGGGTGCAAAAAAGTGCCACACATGTGGTACCGCCGTACTCAGGAGAAGTAGTATAATGTGTTTTGGGGTGTATTTTTACACATACCCATGCTGGGTGGGAGAAATCTCTCTGTAAATGACAATTTGTTAATTTTTTTTACACACAATTGTCCATTTACAGAGATCTTTCTCCCACTCAGCATGGGTATGTGTAAAAATACACCCCAAAACACATTATACTACTTCTCCTGAGTACAGCGATACCACATGTGTGGCACTTTTTTGCACCCTAACTGCGCTAAGGGGCCCAAAGTCCAATAAGTACCTTTAGGATTTCACAGGTCATTTTTGTTTCAAGACTACTCCTCACGGTTTAGGGCCCCTAAAATGCCAGGGCAGTATAGGAACCCCACTAATGACCCCATTTTACAAAGAAGACACCCCAAGGTATTCCGTTAGGAGTATGGTGAGTTCATAGAAGATTTTATTTTTTGCCACAAGTTAGCGGAAATTGATTTGAATTGTTTTTCTTCACAAAGTGTCATATTCCGCTAACTTGTGACAAAAAAATAAAATCTTCTATGAACTCACCATACTCCTAACGGAATACCTTTGGGTGTCTCCTTTCTAGAATGGGGTCATTTGTGGGGTTCCTATACTGCCCTGGCATTTTAGGGGCCCTAAACCGTGAGGAGTAGTCATGAAACCAAATGTCGCAAAATGACCTGTGAAATCCTAAAGGTACTCATTGGACTTTGGGCCCCTTAGCGCACTTAGGGTGTAAAAAAGTGCCACACATGTGGTACCGCCGTACTCAGGAGAATTAGTATAATGTGTTTTGTGGTGTATTTTTACACATACCCATGCTGGGTGGTAGAAATATCTCTGTACATGACAATTGTTTGATTTTTTTTACACACAATTGTCCATTTACAGAGAGATTTCTCCCACCCAGCATGGGTATGTGTAAAAATACACCCCAAAACACATTATACTACTTCTCCTGAGTACGGCGATACCACATGTGTGACACTTTTTTTGCAGCCTAGGTGCGCTAAGGGGCCCAACGTCCTATTCACAGGTCATTTTGAGGCATTTGTTTTCTAGACTACTCCTCACGGTTTAGGGCCCCTAAAATGCCAGGGCAGTATAGGAACCCCACAAGTGACCCCATTTTAGAAAGAAGACACCCAAAGGTATTCCGTTAGGTGTATGGCGAGGTCATAGAAGATTTTATTTTTAGTCACAAGTTAGTGAAAAATGACACTTTGTGAAAAAAAACCAATAAAAATCAATTTCCGCTAACTTTTGACAAAAAATAAAATCTTCTATGAACTCGTCATACACCTAACAGAATACCTTGGGGTGTCTTTTTTCTAAAATGGGGTCACTTGTGGGGTTCCTATACCGCCCTGGCATTTTACGGGCCCAAAACCGTGAGTAGTCTGGAAACCAAATGTCTCAAAATGACTGTTCAGGGGTATAAGCATCTGCAAATTTTGATGACAGGTGGTCTATGAGGGGCCGAATTTTGTGGAACCGGTCATAAGCAGGGTGGCCTTTTAGATGACAGATTGTATTGGGCCTGATCTGATGGATAGGAGTGCTAGGGGGGTGACAGGAGGTGATTGATGGGTGTCTCAGGGGGTGATTAGAGGGGAAAATAGATGCACTCAATGCACTGGGGAGGTGATCGGAAGGGGGTCTGAGGGGGATCTGAGGGTTTGGCCGAGTGATCTGGAGCCCACACGGGGCAAATTAGGGCCTGATCTGATGGGTAGGTGTGCTAGGGGGTGACAGGTAGTGACAGGAGGTGATTGATGGGTGTCTCAAGGTGTGATTAGTGGGGGGAATAGATGCAAGTAATGCAATGGCGAGGTGATCAGGGCTGGGGTCTGAGGGTGTGGGCGGGTGATTGGGTGCCCTAGGGGCAGATGGGGGTCTAATCTGATGGGTAGCAGTGACAGGGGGTGATTGATGGGTAATTAGTGGGTGTTTAGAGGAGAGAACAGATGCAATGCACTTGGGAGGTGATCTGACTGCGGGTCTGCAGGCGATCGGATGGTGTGGGTGGGTGATCAGATTGCCCGCAAGGGGCAGGTTAGGGACTGATTGATGGGTGGCAGTGACAGGGGGTGATTGATGGGTGGCAGTGACAGGGGCTGATTGATGGGTGGCAGTGACAGGGGGTGACAGGGGGTGATTGATGGGTGATAGGTGATTGGCAGGTGATTGACAGGTGATCAGTGGGTTATTACAGGGAAGAACAGATGTAATTAATGCACTGGTGAATTGATAAGGGGGGGTCAGAGGGCAATCTGAGCGTGTTGGCGGGTGATTGGGTGCCCGCAAGGGGCAGATTAGGGTCTGATCTGATAGGTAAAAGTGACAGGTGGTGATAGGGGGTGATTGATGGGTAATTAGTGGGTGTTTAGAGGAGAGAATAGATGTAAACAATGGATTTGGGAGGTGATCTGATGTCGGATCTGCGGGCGATCTATCGGTGTGGGTGGGTGATCAGATTGCCCGCAAGGGGAAGGTTAGGGGCTGATTGATGGGTGGCAGTGACAGGGGGTGACAGGGGGTGATTGATGGGTGATAGGTGATTGGCAGGTGATTGACAGGTGATCAGTGGGTTATTACAGGGAAGAACAGATGTAATTTATGCACTGGCGAATTGATAAGGGGGGGGGGGGTCTGAGGGCAATCTGAGCGTGTGGGCGGGTGATTGGGTGCCCGCAAGGGGCAGATTAGGGTCTGATCTGATAGGTAACAGTGACAGGTGGTGATAGGGGGTGATTGATGGGTAATTAGTGGGTGTTTAGAGGAGAGAATAGATGTAAACAATGGATTTGGGAGGTGATCTGATGTCGGATCTGCGGGCGATCTATTGGTGTGGGTGGGTGATCAGATTGCCCGCAAGGGGAAGGTTAGGGGCTGATTGATGGGTGGCAGTGACAGGGGGTGATTGATGGTGATAGGTGATTGGCAGGTGATTGACAGGTGATTGACATGTGATCAGTGGGTTATTACAGGGAAGAACAGATGTAATTAATGCACTGGCGAATTGATAAGGGGGGGGGGGGGTCTAAGGGCAATCTGAGCGTGTGGGCGGGTGATTGGGTGCCCGCAAGGGGCAGATTAGGGTCTGATCTGATAGGTAACAGTGACAGGTGGTGATAGGGGGTGATTGATGGGTAATTAGTGGGTGTTTAGAGGAGAGAATAGATGTAAACAATGGATTTGGGAGGTGATCTGATGTCGGATCTGCGGGCGATCTATTGGTGTGGGTGGGTGATCAGGGGCAGGTTAGGGGCTGATTGATGGGTGGCAGTGACAGGGGGTGACAGGGGGTGATTGATGGGTGATAGGTGATTGGCAGGTGATTGACAGGTGATCAGTGGGTTATTACAGGGAAGAACAGATGTAATTAATGCACTGGCGAATTGATAAGGGGGGGTCAGAGGGCAATCTGAGCGTGTTGGCGGGTGATTGGGTGCCCGCAAGGGGCAGATTAGGGTCTGATCTGATAGGTAAAAGTGACAGGTGGTGATAGGGGGTGATTGATGGGTAATTAGTGGGTGTTTAGAGGAGAGAATAGATGTAAACAATGGATTTGGGAGGTGATCTGATGTCGGATCTGCGGGCGATCTATTGGTGTGGGTGGGTGATCAGATTGCCCGCAAGGGGCAGGTTAGGGGCTGATTGTTGGGTGGCAGTGACAGGGGGTGATTGATGGGTGATTGACGGGTGATTGACAGGTTATCGACAGATAGTGACAGGGAGTGATTGATGGGTTATTAGGGGGGTGATTGGGTGCAAACAGGGGTCTGGGGGGTGGGCAGGGGGGGTCTAAGGGGTGCTGTGGGCGATCAGTGGGCGGGGGGGGCAGATCAGTGTGTTTGGGTGCAGACTAGGGTGGCTGCAGCCTGCCCTGGTGGTCCCTCGGACACTGGGACCACCAGGGCAGGAGGCAGCCTGTATAATACACTTTGTATACATTACAAAGTGTATTATACACTTTGTAGCGGCGATCGCGGGGTTAACATCCCGCCGGCGCTTCCGTATGGCCGGCGGGATGTTACGGCGGGTGGGCGGAGCCAGTTGCCGGGGGAAGCGCGCGTCATCAATGACGCGATCGCTCCCCCGGCATAGTTTAAGGACGCAACGCCCTAAGGCGTATTGCGGTCCTTAAGGGATCCACTTTGCCACCGCCCATGGGCTGTGGGTGGTCGGCAAGTGGTTAAGAAGCAGTGGCCTTGTGAGTTCAAAACTGTGATTTATGCCCTAAAGTATTGTGATCAAAAGGAAACAGAACTGTGATCAGTTATATTAAGTGTAAGTGAACTTTGTCACAAGAAAGTGAAAGGGCTCTGTCAGACCCCTCAGAAATATATAGCTCAGCCACAAGCAGTGTTACTGACCCAGAGAGACATTTGCCTGTCAGCCTGCTCAGTTCATAAGTCATCAGTTGATTTGTTCTTCAGTTCATCAGTTGATTTGTTCTTCAGTTACTTGCTAAAAGCCTGATGTGAGAAGTGAACCAAAGTGTTATTTTGTGTTACTGGAGTGCACGGCCTAAGAAAGAGAGAGAGAGAGCAAATGCCGTGGAGATAAAGAGAACCTGTCAGTGAGACGTAACTAGATCTGTTAACCTGTCAGCAGTAAAGGAGAAGATTGGTGGTGGAATTACACTGCATCCTGCGTTACTAAGAGCACTACAGTGGAGAGCCGAGTGACATCTGACAGAGATAAAGAGTCAACAAAGTTGGAGATTCAAGTGGTTCAAATACCAAAAATTAGAGCTTATTCTGTATAAAGTTCATAAAGTATATAGAGAGAGTTATTGATGGTATAGCTGGGTGCATTGGTCAATTTTGTTATTTTATTTTGTTTTCTTTTTATTTCTCTAACCCCCTTTTGATGATTTGATTTTTTCTTTATTTTCTTTATTATTTTGGGATTCCCTATCCAAGAAAGTGGTGCCTAAGAGATACAGTGATTTGAGAAGTACAGTGGAAAGAGCAAGGGTTTGAGAGTTTTTCTGAGTAAAGTAAACATCATTTGGATGCCATATTACCAACCAACGAACTGTGGAAATTGCTTCAGTACCATAAGAAAGAGAGTCACTAATCCTCTAAGGTTTTGCTGAGCAATATAGCTTGAACTTTGCAGAAAGGTACTGTGACTGTATAGGAACTGAATTGCTCAGTAGACCTGTCCCTACCCAAGCCCCTATACCTCAGTGAATGGTACTGTCATCAAAGGTGTTGTATTGAAAAGTGGTTGATGATTGTAAAAGAAGATCTGTTGTAGCTCAAATTATATGTAAAAGTGTTTGTGTAACTTAACCTTTTTATCCAGCAGCTTTTACCGGTGCACTGGCTGTGAAGAGGAGAAGATTGTATTTTGACCTGTGATTTGCAAGGAAAGTGTATATTTGTGTTAAAAGAGTTACTGAGTGAAATTACCAGTGGCCATTGTTACGGTCACAAATCCTTGATATTCGCATCTGAGTCAGTGTTTGGTGGATTCCGCTCAGCCAGGGCTGAATGCTAAGGATAAATCGGGTTACAATACTTGTTCTACTTATATAACATATTTATTGTACTGTCCACATTTTGATTTTAGTGAATCTTAAATAGTAAAGTACCTGATGACCTGGCGTTGCCCGGGTATGTATTTGGCTGGTGTAGGCTCTGCCCAATTTTTCTAACCCTAACAAACAAACACTCAATGACCAAGTTTGTGAGCTTTGGGGTCCTTGGCATCAATCATTTGTATTTTCCCATTGAAAGTAAAGAAATCTGATTGGCTGTTTGTGGCTCCACCCTCTTTTCTTAATTTGAACCCCAGTCATCCAATGACCAACTGAACCAGGTTTGAGGCTTGTGCCATTAACAGTGCAGGAATGTCAGCAATTTAAATATTCCCCTTGAAAATCAATAGGTGAATTTTGATTGGCTTTCATGAATCTTACTCTCATTCACCCAGTGACCAAGTGTTCCAAGCATGAAAAACCCCAGTGACCAAATGTGCCAAGTGTGAAAACCCTGCGATTAACAGCTTAAGAATGGCTGCAGTTTACATTTTCCCATTGAAAAATAATGGCTGAAATTTGATTGGCTGTTTAATGCTCCACTCACTGAGTGACCAACTGTGGCAAGTGCGGAAACTCTGGCTTGATTTCTGTGGGAATGGCAGCCTTTTACATTTTTTCCATTGACATGAATGGGCGAGATCCGATTTACTGTTTTTAGCTCCACCCAGGTGTGCAGGGGTAAGCAAGACCCCAAGAACATATCATCCCAGGTAGTAAGTGATCTGTATGTATACCAAGTTTTGTTGAAATCGGTCAAGGCATTTTCGAGTGATCACGGCATGTACATACACATATACATATATATATATACACACACACATATATACACACACATAAATACATCTGATTTTATAAATATAGAGAGATAAAGAGAAGACTGTTCCAGGAATTTTCCATCGTTACTGCCTCTAACTGAAGCCAGTCCTGATGTAATTTTATTATTATTATTTATTATTTAATATTTCTATGGTGCCGACATCTTCTGCATCGCTTTACAGAGTAAATGTTGTCTTGTCACTAACTGTCCCTCAGAGGAGCTCACAATCTAATCCCTTCCATAGTCATATGTCTATGTAAGTGTCATGTAGTGTATGTATCATAGTCTAGGGCCAATTTAGGGGGAAGCCAATTAACCTATCAGTATGTTTTCGGGGTGTGAGAGGAAAGCGGAGTGCCCGGAGGAAACCCACACAGACACGGGGAGGACATACAAATTCCTTGCAGATGTTGCCCTGGCTGGGGTTCGAATCGGGAACCCAGCAGTGCAAGGCGACAGTGCTATTCACTATACCTCCGTGCTGCCCAATTTACTCCCTTACTCTTTTTTTTCTCCTCTGCCTGAAATGGTGTATCACACCAAGTTTGCTCTGTAAACACATGTAAGCAGAACATACTGTAGATCAGATTTCAGCAGGTTCTGCAGAGGGATAAGTTGATTTTTATTCTATTTCCCCTCTTAGTCATGTGTCACATTGAACTGCCCTCAGCCAATCAGCACGGAGCAAGAATGTAGAAAGGGAAGAAGGGAAGATAACAAGCTTCCCACTACCCAGCAATGTACGAGAAAAGAGCCAGACTGACTGAGATATGATTTATTGCGACAGACACATTTATGATAACATTGCAATTCTTGCTTGCAATGTAGGGTCAGGATGTAGACTACATAATAAACACAGAGCAGTAATAGGAATTTCATTTTATGGCTGTCAATCCCTCTTTAAAGGATACCCGAGGTGACATGTGACATGATGAGTAGAGTTGGGCCGAACGGTTCGCCGGCGAACCTGGTTCGCGCGAACCTAGGTGGTTCGCGTGCGGGTACCGCACGCGAACTTTATTGCGGAAAAGTTCGCCCCATTGCGGTTCGCCCCATAATGCACTGAGGGTCAACTTTGACCCTCTACATCACAGTCAGCAGGCCCAGTGTAGCCAATTAGGCTACACTAGCCCCTGGAGCCCCACCCCCCCTTATATAGGCAGGCAGCGGCGGCCGTGGCCACTCGTGTGCCTGCATTAGTTAGAGTAGGGCGAGCTACTGCAGTCTCTCATAGGGAAAGATTAGTTAGCCTTAGCTTGTCCCTGGCTGCATACCTGTTCATTGATCCTGCCACTGCATACCTGTTCATTGATCCTGCCACTGCATACCTGTTCATTGATCCTGCCACTGCATACCTGTTCATTGATCCGGCCACTGCATACCTGTTTAGTGAACCCGCCACTGCATACCTGTTCTGTTCAGTGGACCCGCCACTGTATACCTGTTCAGTGGACCCGCCACTGCATACCAGTTCTGTTCAGTGAACCCGCCACTGCATACCTGTTCTGTTCAGTGGAGTTTGGTGTGTCAGTGTGAAGCAGTACCTTAATTACGCTCCCTGATTGATGTATACACATGCAAGATGTTTTAAAGCACTTTAGGCCTGTCATTTAGCATTCAATGTGATTTCTGCCCTTAAAACGCTGCTTTGCGTCAAATCCAGATTTTTCCCGGTGACTTTTGGCGTGTATCCCACTCCGCCATGCCCCCCTCCAGGTGTTAGACCCCTTGAAACATCTTTTCCATCACTTTTGTGGCCAGCATAATTTTTTTTTTTTTTCAAAGTTCGCATCCCCATTGAAGTCTATTGCGGTTCGCGAACTTTAACGCGAACCGAACCTTCCGCGAAAGTTCGCGAACCCGGTTCGCGAACCTAAAATCGGAGGTTCGGCCCAACTCTAATGATGAGATAGACATGGGTATGTACAGTGCCATACACACAAATAACTATGCTGTGTTCCTTTTTTTTCTCTGCCTGAAAGAGTTAAACATCAGGAATGTAAGTGGCATTTCCTGTCTGAGTCAGGACTGGGTCAGACTACTGCACAAGCGTCGAAATCCAGGCCTGGAGGGCCAGATCCATGATACTGCTTAGGATGGACTGTGAAAGAAAGGGATGCGTTCTACCTGATGGACCCAGTCTTCCAAAATGATCCGGCACAGCTCTTTTACCAAATGATTTGCTTTAGGACCATAGTCTTGTTCAGGGCTGTGTGGCGTGAACAAGGACTATGGTGGTCCAAAACGGTGGACCGTAGCCACTATACAGCTTTTTACGTGTATGTTTTGAAGATCCAATAAAGCAAATCTTTTGGTAAAAGAGCTGTGCCGGATCATTTTGGAAGACTTGGATTGCTTACCCGGTTGGAACACGGGTGGGATCCGTTGCATGCCTGACCCCCTACAACATTTGAGTGTTGTCTCGCTTACTTGCTTTGGAGATTGGATGTCTACCTGATGGACCACACCTTTCCTGATTCAGACACATCAATTAATTTGAGGTGTGTCAAAAATGTGTGAGGACCTCAGCCCTCAAAGGACCCGTTTGACATCCCTGGACTACAGTGTGACCCTCACTGATAAGAAATTACAACTATAAAACACTTTCCTAGCAGGAAATGGCTTCTGAGAGCAGGAAAAATAGATAAAAAGCGTCAATAGTTCATAGATTTTAGCTCTGGCATACTTCAATGAATGTGTCATTGAGCAAAAACAATAAAAAAGTAAAATGGAATGTGGAATGTCTTAATAAGTCATTTTTAGGAGAAAGAGGATAGACAGGGCCGGCCCGCTCATAAGGCGGGGTGAAACATTTGCCTCAGGCGGCACATCTGATGGGGGTGGCACCCGCCTGTCCATGGGTGCAGGGGGCCGCCCGCTGAGCTGGAGGGGTAGCGGGCAGAAAGGGGGTATTTGGCCTAGCGGTGGAGAGGGGGGGTCGGACTCCTCCTCCCTTGCCTGGGTCCCCCGACCTGCGCTCCCCTCCAGCTTTAAAAAGTGAAGTACCAGCTCTATGATTAAGAGGCAACGGGCGGAGATCACTCACCTTTTCCGTGTTCCAGCGTGCCCTCCACTGACGTCACTTCCTGCAACGCCACCCTCTGTATTGAAGTAGACGGCGTTGCAGGAAGTGACGTCAGTGGAGCGCACGCTGGAACGCGGAAAAGGTGAGTGATCCCCGCCCGTTGCCTCCTAATCATGGAGCTGGTACTTCACTTTTTAAAGCTGGAGGGGAGCGCAGATCGGGGGACCCAGGCAAGGGAGGGGGGGGTCTGGCCCCCCTCCCCACCGCTAGGCCCAATACCCCCTTCCTGCCCGCTACCCCTCCAGCTTGGAGGCCCCCACGGGGGGAGGGGGCGGCGATTTTTTTCTAATTTTGCCTCAGGCGGCAAAAAGTCTAGGGCCGGCCCTGAGGATAGATACTCTTATGTGTGTGAAATTTTCATAGTATGTGTAATTAGGTGTGTGGTTTGAGCTGTGCCAAACAAGGTCATACTTTGAAGGCATCCATGTTTCTTACCTCAGAAAATTGGGAAATATGCTACATGGCAGGCAAATCACAAGTACTTGCTATTCAAAATAAATCTCAGCTTGTGCTCTAACAAGCAGTCTAGAGGCAGATTTCTTGGGATTCGGATCAGTGGGATCGTATATATTTTTTGGGAGGGCCAAGAAACACACATTTCTTACTTGCAGCATTTTTTAACAGGTGGATGCAGTAATTCTTGTAACAGAAAGCGGCTTCAAAATTTGTGAAAAAGAAGTTAAAGAAATGCTCATAGATAGCAGATTTATGCAAAAATTTGAGAAGTACCCATCTGGAAACAAGCTAATGCTTCTTACGTACCCTGAAAAGGTATGACATATTTAAAAGAAACATTGTAATATATTAAAATGTTTTGTGTTTTCTTTGGTCTGCTACTAGTCAATTAAAATCTGTATGAGAATGTATAAAAGCGTTGTACCAACAATCATAAGTGGTTCTGCAAAACTGGCCTTGGAGATAAGTGCAACAAAGTTCACATGTGCATATACATGACAGTGCTTCCATAACCAATAACACATTTTCCATCCTTATACCCTTAAAGGACAACTGAAGTGAGAGGTATATGGAGGCTGCCATAGTTGCCTGGCAGCCCTGCTAATCTAATTGGCTGCAGTAGTGTCTGAATCACACCAGAAACAAGCATGCAGCTAGTCTTGTCAGATCTGACAATAATGCCAGAAACACCTGATCTGCTGCATGCTTGTTCAGGGTCTATGACTAAATGTATTAGAGGCAGAGGATTAGCAGGACTGCCAGGCAACTTTTATTGCTTAAAAGGAAATAAATATGGCAGCCTCCATAACCCTCTTGCTTCAGTTGTCCTTTAATTTAAGTCTGATATTGCCCTGAAGAAATTGCTTTCAAACCCTATTAAACCTAATGGCAGCCTTAAAGTATAGTGGACTCCCCAGGCCCAGGCACAAGGGCTCATGCCCAGTTTTTGTAATCAGGTACCAAAGACGATGGATCTCTAATACTGTATTGCAATTTAATGCACATTTTTTATCATATGGCTTTAAACTCCTAGCAGCACGCTGCCGCATTAAAACGTCATACTGGAGCCTCTTCACAGCTCCAGGATGTTTTAATACGTCGCTCGCCCCCCCCCCCACCACTGGTAAACCAGGAGAGTGTTTGCAGCGCCATATAGTGGTCACAAAGTAAAATTACACACAGCACACATTTATAATTAAAAATTAATAAAACAAATCCCTTCCACTTCCAAAGCCCCCCCCCCCCCAACACATGTAATAAAAAAATAAGTGCATAAATAGTTTCCTTAGGGACTTAACTTTTTTTTAATATGTATGTTATAAGGGTATATTACTGTTATTTTACTACATAAGGGCTTGTAGTTATGGACCAAACACAAAACCAAAACAGATTACACCTGGATTTTCAAATACTATATTGTTGCCATACATTGTACTAGGTACATAATTTAACTGCTCTATGAGCGCTCCACCCCAATGGGCGTGACTGTGGCGGAAGCCCCAGGACTGCATAACGCCAATTGGCGTCAGGTTCTGGAGCCGGCTAATGCAGGAGATCGCGCACAGTCTGCGCGTGCATCTCCTGCTTGGGGGGCGGAGCTCCGCCCCGCCTTAAGTCCAGTGTTGCCAACCGTCCGTCTAAGGACGGGCAGTCCGTAATAAACACATGAAATTTCCCCTGTCCGTACTGCCCGTCCTTTTGGGACAGGCGTCCGTTAAAATAACAACTCTTTGGCACTGCCGCTATTTCCTATGCAGACAGCTACAGGTAGCCAGGTCCCCTGCAGCTGCACTGTAGAAGCAGAAGTTTTTTTCCCCCTTTACCTCCCGCCCACCAATCAGGAGCTTCTTTTCCCCCTTTCTCTCCTGCTCTCCAATCAGGAGCTTCTTTTTCCCCTTCTCTCCCGCCCACCAATCAGGAGCTTTCTTTTTTTAGGCTGGTGCCTTTCTCCAGCCAATGAGAGAGAGGCAGCCAGCCAGCCAGCCAGTCAGTCGACAGAGCTCGCTCCCCACAAACTCTGACTGCATTGCAATAGCAGTAGCATAACAGTGGAGAGAGCTGCGTTCTGCTCACAGCCGTCAGCCAGCCAGACAGGTATAAATTAGTGTAATTCCTGTGAGATTGTGTCGTCTGCTCCGGGGTATATGACCTCTGCAGCCAGGAGCAGATGACACAGAATTCCTCTGCTTATGGTGTGTGTGACATAATGCAGAGCCCTGACAGCCAAGGCAGCGCTGCATGTCACACACAATGCTAAATAATGTATGGAAATTTACCCTAAAGTAATGCTGTGCAACTTAGTGTATTGTATTATTGTAGTCTAGTGTTGCACACAAAACTTTAGTTTTATTGTGAGCTGCATGTATTTTCTATTATAGTTTCATAAAGGAGATCCATAAATTATATCAGTCATGCTTGTTTCTCAGTGAATTATATAATAGAAAATAAATGCACCTCACAATAAAACCTAACTACACCACCAAGGATTTGGACATATGAAAAATGTCATAATCTACCCCACGGAGGTAGATGGCTGACCAGGGTTGCCATGCATACATATTTAGATGGACTGTCTATCCAAACGCCCCCAAAATCACTTGTCTGTTCTTGCCCGTATTGTGTGCTCCTGCTGTCCAAACAGTGCACTTTCAGACAGCTATATTGCTTCGCTGTCCTAGGAAGCTTGGCAAGCCGGGGCTCGAGTGGCCAAGCATGTGGTCCTCCCTCATCCACGGATCAATCCAATAACGCCTTTTTGGCTCCAGCCCTCTATCCTGGCAATAACGAAAGAGGTAGCTGGGCCATCCCACCACGTCACGCACTCATCTCGCACCAGGAAAAGTGAAAGAGCAGCAAAGGCACCCGTGCAGCTGAGCCATCCAGGCAGCCAGCATTACTGTGTGTCCAGCCTGAACAACACACCGGCACCGCCGCCACACACTGGCACCAGACCATGCAACCAGCAGCAGACAAAGACAGACCACACACTCAGGGGCGTAGCTTGGGGTGGGCGGGGTAGGACACGTGCCCCCGGGCACTGGGTCCCTAGGGGCGCCCAGCCGTGACCTGTGTTTTTTTTAAAATTTATTTTCCCCCCAGAGGGAGAGCTGTGGACACAGTGGTGGGGAAGGGGGGAAGTCCCCCCCCCCTTCCCTCACCTTAGGGCTCACCCTCTCTCTCGCTCCCCCTGCAGATATAAGCGGCGGGCGGCAGAACACTTACTCCATTCGCGCGAAGTAGACAGATCTGTGCCCCGCTAATCTGGTCTAGTCTAGACCAAATCAGCGGAGCACAGATCTATCTTCTCTGTGCAACCTTTTAGACCACTGCTAAGGTCATGTATATTTGGCCCCACCCATTACCATGCCCACATTCTGTTGCATGGCCACACCCCTTTTTTGGCGGTTCCCCCCCCCCCCAACAGGGCGCATTAATAGTCTTTGTCCCCGGGCTCTGAAAGCCCTAGCTACTCCTCTGCACACACTGCACTGACTTAGAGCCCGTTTACACATAATTAGTTGGTACGCGTTTTTCCATAGCAGTGCATTGTGAAAAAGATTTCCGTTAAAAAGTGTTAAGTGTGAAAGGTGCCATAGGAAAACATGGACATTACTTTGAAAATCAGTTTTCTTTACGTTTTAACTGAGAGCAACTGATTAAGTGTAAAATGGCCCTTAGAGTGACAGTCACAGTGTCATGAATAAGAGTGACCCACTCACTCTGTGCCTGCCACAGCAGAGAGGATTAGCAATCCCTTTTAGCCAGGCCTACTGCCATGCAGTGCTGGATGGAGCCTGGACTGGTGCTGGAGCCTGGAGGAAGCCAAGGATCATGAACGGTCGGTCCACTACTGGAGTCTGGCAGCCTGGCTCTCTCTGAAGAAAAAAATCTAAGTGGTAAGGACTATTAGAGGTATGCATTCCATCCAATCTATATGTACAGTATATCGTGCTGTAGCTTGTTGTAGGCCTGCTGCTGGTTAAAATGCACTGTACGGTGCTTGAAATTAGGTTTAAGGTGTCCAACTGGGGAAACGCTGTGCAGGGCCGGGCTGAGGCATAGGCTGGAGAGGCTCCAGCCTCAGGGCGCAGTGTAGGAGGGGGCGCAGAATTCATTCAGCTGTCATTCCTAATTGTGTATGAAGCAGAAAGAAATAAGAAAAGGGGATAATAGCAGTGACTGCAAGCCAGATAACTAGATATTAAGGTGTTGGGGAGGTTGTGGGCCCTGTGGCGCCTCTTAGTCTAATAGCAATCAGTGTTTGATGGCTCGGGTGGCAGGGATGGAGGGGCGCACTTTGGTGTCTCAGCCTTGGCTGCTGGAGGACCTTGTCCCGGCTCTGACGCTGTGCCATTATACGTATTTTCTGGTGAAACACTGCCGCATTACGTGTCTTGCTGTCTGAGGGGGTCTGCTTCCTGTCCCTGGGCCTTTGTTGTTTTTGGGTGGGGGAACATTGTCTAATTAACTTTAGGGTCACTTTGCCTGCGTTTTGGGAGAGAACTTGGGCCCACTGTCTTTGTGTTACTCTGTTACATTACAGTTAGCTCAGCCCACATCCTGTCCTGGCCACACCATTTTCTTGCCACGGCGCACTATGTGCGCCACACTCCTATTTTAGTCTGACCCTCCAGTCAAACTTGAAAACCTAATGTGGCTTTTGAGTCAAAACGTTGACCCACCTCTGGATTAGACTGTGAGCTCCTCTGAGGACAGTCTGTGACATGATAATGTACTCTGTAAAGTAGATGTCAGTGCTATATAAATACATAATAATAATATGGTAGGACATTAGACTATGGCTATGGTAGGATTAGAGTGTGAGCTCCTCTGAGGACAGTCAGTGACATGACTATGTACTCTATAATGTGCTGCGCGAGATGTCAGTGCTATATAAATACATAATAATAATATGGTAGGACATTAGACTATGACAGGATAAAATTGTGGGCTCCTATGTGGATTGAGTGACATGACTATATGTACTATGTAAAGTGCTGCAGAAGAGGTCATTGCTATATACAGGTTGGTACAGAAATCATCCAACTCCGATGCCTTAGTTTATGTAACCAATGACTCCAGGTACCCAAATATTGCTCTGACTCTTGGACTCCGTATCCACAGCCCTGGCTATATAAATATTAAAAATAATAATGGCCAGAGCTTAGCGCCACTCGCAACTCTACTTAAAAGTGCGCTTTTAACTCCGCCCCCAACTCTGCCCCCCGTCCATCCAAAATTTTGGGTGTCCTGCTTTTTTGGGCCTTTTGTCCGTCAAAAATTAGAAAATAGGTTGGCAACCCTGCTTAAGTCTCCGAGTGGCTATTGCCACTCGGGAGACTGATAGACGGCGTAATCGCCGTCTATTTACATGTACAGCGCTGCGATCGGCAGCAACGCTGTACTGGGGTGTGGGGACAGTCGATAAGCTAGGCAGTGATCGTCTGTCATAGACTGAAGCTTATGACAGCTGATCACCCTGATTGGCTGGCGGGGGAGGGAGGGAAGGAGCAGGGGAATACAAACTAAAAAAAAGGTATTTTTATCAAAAAATAAATAAACAACTGTGGAGCGATCAGACCCCACCAACAGAGAGCTCTGTTGGTGGGGGGAAAAGGGGGGGGTGTCACTCGTGTGCTTTGTTGTGCGGCCCTGCAGCTTGGCTTTAAAGCTGCAGTGGCCAATTAAGTAAAAAATAGCCTGGTCTTTAGGGGGGTTTAACACTGTGGTCCTCAAGTGGTTAAATATTGTGATAGCTGGGACTAATGGGCAAATCACATGTGTGGGATTTATTTATAGTAACATTGCTTATTTTAAACTATAGGGGATGGAATTGGAAAAAATTGTGTATTTTTTTTTTCAATAAAATGCACATGAAACAAAGTAATTACTGAAAACTAATTTGTGTCGAAAAAACAAGGTATACAAGGTATAGATCACGTTTGTTGTGATAAGTAACGATAAAGTTATTGGCGAATGAAAAGGTAGGAGCGCTGACAGGTGAAAATTGCGCTGGTCTAGGGCAAAAACCCCTTGGGGGTGAAGTGATGAAAAAAATGGGAGGCTGAACAATAATTTTCTAAAGGCTGCAGTTCAGAGAGTATTCTTAAGGTACTGAAGGCCAGGCAGCATGCATGGATAAAGTGGCTTTAAATGTTATGAAGTAACTTACAGAGAGTCACACAGGGGTCCGCATACTCAGTAGAAGAAAAGGGATGTTTTATTCACATTCCAAGTCAGATGTCTATTCCAATAACCAACAAACGTTTTGGGGCCATGGCAGTTTCCTTCTGTCAAGGCATTCAACAGAATGGTATGATTTTTTTTTTCAATAGAAGGCTATTGGATTAGTACATTTATAAGTTTTAAATATTGTTTTGTTTTTCAGAACTTGAAATTTCAGTTTTCACGTGTTGACAAAGAAAGAATAAAAGTACTGGAGAAGGAATCAAAGAAGAATAGAGAGGTTGAGTTAAAAACAATTGGAAAAATGTTAAAGGTATATACAGTATTTCTTTTCAGTATGAAAATGCAGTTTGGAAATGTATGTATCAAGCTTTCTGGAAAACTTACATAAACAATATAGCTGCATATAAATACACAAAAGTATCCTTAAACCATAGGAAAAAGAACTATCCCAAAGCAGCACCAATCTAGAGAATTATTGAAATACACAAATCTTTATTGTGAGTTCCAAAAACACACACAAACAATTAAAACATCTAGATGGGTGAATGGGGTAGGCGAGTAATTATACATAATCCTGATCACAAATATTTTAGTAATGTCAACCTGATCCAAAAATCTCAATAAAATTATCAATAATACTAGAAATTAGGTACCAATGTAAAGAAAAATTGGAACAGGGGGGGGGGGGGGGGGGAGTCATAGGGGTGATGATAACACAATAACAGCTAATATGGGTTTATCTCAAAGAAATGCAAGGAAAAAAAAAACTTCACCACAGATCATTGCGACAAACACTGGAACCTACATTGTGACAAATGTTGAAAGCTAAACTTCCAACATCCATGCTCACGCCACTACAGTGCCAGGCATACCAGCACTCACTCCGCGGTTGCTGCTACCTTGGCAGGAACCCAACATACACCCAAAGTCTGATGCCCACCACCACTACAGTGCCAGGCATACCAGCACTCATTACACGATTGCTGCTACCTTGACAGGGACCCAACATACACCCATGTCTGATGCACTCAACCACTACAGTTGCAAGCATGCTGGCACTTGTCCATCATCCACTGCTACATGTCAGGCTACCCTGCCACCGTCAACTGCCTGAACCGTGACAGCCCGCCTGAACTACCACCACTCTTGTCTGCTTCTTCTTGTATTACTGAAAACGGTAGCTCCTGTGTAATGGCCAGGTGATAGGCAACTTACATGCAGAGAGTTATTTATCACCTTGAATAGGCAACGGCTCCTGATGCACTAACTAGTAGTAATATTACTGTGTGGAGACATGCGTGACAATATTACCGGTACTACTGCAGCAGTGTGCTGCGAGTAATATTGCTGTACGCTGTCTTTGCAGGGCAATATTACCACTAGTGCATCAGGGGCTTAAAACTAACCTTGAACTCGACCGCTCATATACCACCAGTGAGATTGTATCCCAGAGCCGTGTGATTCAAATTTGTCAATGCGCAAAACAGCCACATGTGTACCATCTAGATATGTGTGACTTATGGATGCAGGAAAATCAGAGGACTCACCAAAGAGGGAGTGAATCAAGCAGACTAGTGTGTTGCTTTTTTGCCTCCTCCCCTCACTTTTTTCATACAGCAAAATATGGTATGGGCGATTGGAGGGGACTAGGGAAATCTGTTTGTCTTGCTACCTAGAGTTGAGCTTCAATGCCTTTTTAGTGAATAGGAAAAAAATGGAAAACATTGTGTTCATACAGACTTCAACTTCAGGAACTCTGGACTATAGTTAATTACATTTGAACATTTTTGGTATCTTTTAGTCCCCTATACTTTCCTAGTAGATTTGGGTCACCCTGAGCTGCTTAGGTATTCTGTTGTTCTGGTCCAAGCCCTTATCCCATATCTCAATCTCTGCTATGCACTGAGGAGGACCAGTAGTCTGAATGTGCATGTTGAGTTGATGTGGCTCTGTAAATTTTGTAAGCTATAGGCTTGCTATAGATCAGCAGTTCTGAATGTAAGCCTAGCTTCAGGGGCATAAAGAGATCATTTGCATATTCAGAAGCGATGCATTGTGGGAGACCAATTTAAAGCTGAATTATCGCAAATACCTTCTGTTTTAAGAAGGCAAACTACTTTTCAGTCTCTTTTAGTCCCCTACACTTTCCTGGCGGTTTTGGGTCACCCCAAACTGCTTCGGTATTCTGTTACATTTAAGCATTGTATCTGAATTGTGTGTTCTCTTGCATGGCCAAGAGGAAAAAATAGAGCAAATATAATTGACTAGCCGACCCGCGGCGTAGCATACGCCGCATAATGGGGTAGAGGGCAGGAAGGGGGTATTGGGCACAGCGGCGGGGAGGGCGGTCGGACTCCCCCTCACCTGGGACCCTCATGTGTGCTCCCCCTCCAGCTTAAGCTCAGTAGCAGCTGCCACTATTAGTAAAAGGCAGTGGGCGGGGATGCCTCACCTCTTCCGTGTTCCAGCGTGTGTTCCACTGTTGTCACTTCCTGCAATGCCACCCACTGTATTGGTGTAATTTGCCTTTTTAAAACAGAAAGAAATCTGCAATAATTCAGTTATAAGTGAACATTTGTGGTTACCCACAATGCACTGCTACTACATATGCCAATTATTCTGTTTCACCCTTAGTAACCCAAGCAAACATCCAGATCCACTGGTGTATAGCAAGCCTATAGCTTTAAATTTTTCACAGCCAGATCAAACCCACATGTGACAGCTTGTTTCAGACTTTTGGTCCTCATATGTACATGGCAAGGATTGATATGGCTGTATGAGATAGGGCTTGGACCAGTACAACAAAGTAACCAAGCAGCTCAGGGCGACCCAAACCACTCGGAATGTATAGGGGGATAAAAGGGACCAAAAAGACCTTCTACTAAAAAAATCAAAGCTTGGTGTAATTTGCCTTCTTAAAACAGAAGCAAATCTGCAATAATTCAGCTATAAGTGAACATTTGTGGTTACCCACAATGCACTGCTACTAAATATGCAATTTATTCCTTTTCACCCTTGGTAAGTCAAGCAAGCCTATGGGCCTGATTCACAAAGCGGTGCAAACTGTTTAGCACGGGTGTGCTAAACAGTTAGCACGTGAAGTGCCGTTTGCGGACTTTTGCACGCGCAAAGTGCGGCAATTTGCGCGATAGCGGTCTTTTGCGTGCGCAAAACTCCGCAATCGTGCGACTCGTGGCAAATTGCGCACGCAAAAGACCGCGATCACGCGAATCGTGGCACTGCACATGCTAACTGTTTAGCACACCTGTGCTAAACAATTTGCACCGCTTTCTGAATCAGGCCCTATAGCTTTACATTTTACACAGTCATATCAAACCCACATGTGACAGCCTATTTCAGACTTTCAGTCCTCATCAATACTTGGCAGGAATTGATATGGCTGTATGTGATAGGGCTTGGACCAGTACAACAGAGTAACCAAGCAGCTCAGGGTGACCCAAACTACTAAGAATGTATATAGGAGGATAAAAGAGACCAAAAAGCCCTCCTACAAAAAAAAAAAAAAAAAAAAAGCTTGGTGTAATTTGCCTTCTTAAAACAGAAGCAAATCTGCAATAATTCAGCTATAAGTGAACATTTGTGGTTACCCACAATGCACCGCTACTAAATATGCAAATTATTCCTTTTCACCCTTGGTAAGTCAAGCAAGCCTATGGGCCTGATTCACAAAGCGGTGCAAACGGTTAAGCACGGGTGTGCTAAACAGTTAGCACGTGAAATGCCGTTCGCAGACTTTTGCACGCGCAAAGTGCCGCGATCACGGTCTTTTGTGCGCGCAAAAGTCTGCGATCGCACAAATCGCGGCAAATTGCACACGCAAAAGACCGCAATAGCGAGAATCACGGCACTTTGCGCGCACAAAAGTCCACAAACAGCACTTCACATGCTAACTGTTTAGCTAAACAGTTTGCACCACTTTGTGAATCAAGCCCTATAGCTTTACATTTTACATAGTCATATCAAACCCACATGTGACAACCTATTTCAGACTTTTGGTCCTCATCAGTACATAGCAGGAATTGATACGGCTGTATGAGATAGGGCTTGGACCAGTACAACAGAGTAACCAAGCAGCTCAGGGTGACCCAAACCACTCGGAATGTATATAGGAGGATAAAAGGGACCAAAAAGCCCTCCTACTAAAAAATTCAAAGCTTGGTGTAATTTTCCTTCTTAAACCAGAAGCAAATCTGCAATAATTCAGCTATAAGTGAACATTTGTGGTTACCCACAATGCACCGCTACTAAATATGCAAATGATCCCTCTTTGCCCTTGGTTTGATATGACACTAATTCTTCTTCTTGCTTGGACCAGCCCCTTCTTCTTGCTTGGACCGGCCCTGGGGGCAGGGCGCTACTTCTTCTTCTTGTTTGAAGGTTGAGGCACTTACTCTATTATATATATAGATTCCTTCACAATCTGGCATTATAAAACTCTTTTTTTAGTTTGCCATTAAACGGTATTAGCTTTACAATTATTTAGTTTTTTTCCCTATAGGGATGATCGGAAAGGGCGATTTCCGATTCCACGGAAATTCGGTGTTCTGTCAGATGAAATTCCGTAATTGTTACATTCCCGCGGTATTGCACGGAATTCCGCAGAATTCCGCGTTCCGGCGGTACAATTTCAGTAATCTCTTTGGAAACCTCGTTTTTGAAACATCGTAGGCCATGGGACCTAGTGGCTGTTCCACCGGTCATTTTTTTTTTTTTTTGAAGCAGCAGGAGTTGTCGTAGGCCATGGGACCTAGAAGTGGTTCCACGGCAGTCATCACAATTTTTGTTTGGAGCAGCAGGAGTTGTCGTAGGCCATGGGACCTAGAGGTGGTTTCACGGCAGTCATTATAATTTTTTTGGGGGGAGCAGCAGGAATTGTCGTAGGCCATGGGACCTAGAGGTGATTTCACAGCAGTCATTATAATTTTTTTTTGGGAGCAGCAGGAGTTGTTTTAGGCCATGGGACCTAGAGGTGGTTTCACAGCAGTCATTATAATTTTTTGTTTGGAGCAGCAGGAGTTGTCGTAGGCCATGGGACCTAGAGGTGGTTCCACGGCAGTCATTACAGCAAAATTGTAATTTACTCTGTCCAATCTTCATCGTGAATCAGTGAGAGGGGCCTTGTAATTGTCACTGATCCATGACTCATTCATTTTTATGAACGTTAGTATGTCCACATTGTCTGTCGGTGACCACCCCACCTGCAGCACTAAATACTCGCTCAGAAAGAACACTGGCGGCGGGGCATGCCAGAACCTCCAGTGCATACTGAGCGAGTTCAGGCCAGGTATCAACTTGTTTTTTCCAATAGTCCATGGGGTCATTATTACTCTCCATGTTGTCTGGAGCACTGGCCGACCCCAAGTAATCATTCACCACACGGGCCAGCCGCTGGCGGTGACCACTTTGTCCGCTGGTGATGCTGCTGCTAGAAGGAGTATCTGGCATTGGCTGATAAAATTCCTTCAACATACTTAGCAGGTTCACAGATTGGCTATTGGTGCTGCTGCTGGGAGTGGGACCACCAGACCTTTGCTGAGTATGATGAGGCTTGGTAGCTTGGGCCCGGGATACAGGTTCAGGAAACGCATCTTCTACCCAACGAAGAAGGGCATCCCGAATGTGTGTCATCCTGGCGTCTGCTTACAAGGGGGGTATGAACTGCCGCATTTTCCCCTTGCACCAGGGATCTAAAATGGTGGCTACCCATATGTCGAGCCTTGATTTTAGAGTTTTAATCCAGGGGTCCTTACGGCGGCACTGGAGCATATGGGCAGCCATAGGGAAGAGATGTCTGCCATGAATCACCTCTTCCTGGCTGTCAGAACTGTCGTCGTGCTCCAGTTCCACATCAGAATCTTTTTCCCACCCCCGGACAATGGGCTCTTCCACTTCCACAAGCTCTGCCTCCTCATCCAGGGCTTGAGCATGCTCACTCATTCCCCCACTTGACTGACCACTGTTCAGTAGGGCTTCCTCCCCCTGTTCAAGCAGTTTGTCAAGAGCCTTGTCCAGCATGAAGACAAGAGGGAGCACTTCTGATATGCTGCAGTGCTCCTCACTGACCACATCTGTTGCCTGCTCAAACGGCTCCAACACTTTGCACACCTGTCCAATCAGCTGCCACTGGTCCCCAGTAATGTAGTCCAGTGGCCCTGTTCTGGAGGAAGATGTCTGAGACAGGTATAGCTGCTCCCACAACCTCTCTAGCATGTGGAGGGTGGAGTTCCACCGCGTCGGACAATCGGAAATAAGCCTGTGCTGCGACAGGCTATGGTGGCACTGCAGCAGTTTCAAGGCCGCGGTGGCGGTTGCGAAGCGACGGATGTGGGCTGACACTTTTTGTGCTGAGGCCACAGCATCCTTCAACCCATCAAAATATTTCTGCACTACAAGGTTGAAGACGTGGGCCAAGCAAGGTAAGTGAGTGTAGTCACCTTGCGAAATGGCAGCCAGCATGTTGGCACCATTATCAGACACCACTACACCTGTCTCCAGTTTTCGGGTGGACAACCACTGCCGAATCTGATCCTGTAAGGCTGCAAGGATTACAGATCTGGTTTGCCTGTTCCCGTCCATGGATTCCAGTTTCAGCACTGCTTGGCATCGATGGTGCTGCAGACCAGTGTAGGAGCGGGACCACTTGCTGGGAGGCTCAGCAACGGCAGACTGGCCTTGGACAGAACAGGTAGCAGAGGGAAGTAGAACAGGCCTCTCCTTCAACCCATGTGGCAGCACCACCAGCTGAGATGCCCCAGATCTTGCACTCTCCTCAACAGCACCATGGAGGGTGACCCGATGGGCGGTAAAAGTTAGATACTTTCCCTGCCCATGCCTGCTGCTCCAGCCATCCATAGTGAAGTGCACCTTACCACCAACAGCGTGATCCATAGACCGGCTGACACACTCCACAATGTGCTGGCGAAGGGCAGGCATAGCATTCCTTACAAAATAATGGAGGCTGGGGATCCGCCATTGTGGAGCAACACTGTTCATCAGTCTGCGGAAGGGGCACAGTCCACAAACTGGTAGGGCAGCAGCTGTTGGCATTTTTTTTCACAACAAACGGATCACTTGCAGGGAGCATCCGCTTCCTCTGCAATATTTCTGGCGCTGGAACACTGGTGATTCAGAGGAAAACAACAAGGGTGATGATGAGGTGCTTGCCGAAGGTCTGGAGCCCTCTTCCAGCCTGGCATGCAGAGGGATTTGCAGTAGAATGGGACTGAGCAGGTTGGATAGGGACAGGACGAGTAGCAAAAGAAGAGGAGGGGCCTGTTGCTGCTGCTGCATATTCA
Organism: Hyperolius riggenbachi; assembly: GCF_040937935.1. NCBI lineage: Eukaryota > Metazoa > Chordata > Amphibia > Anura > Hyperoliidae > Hyperolius > Hyperolius riggenbachi. The sequence continues at coordinate 104,554,441 of NC_090646.1, read as the reverse complement.
AACTCCCATCTGTGGTGGTTGCGCAGATGGCTTATCAGCCCTGAAGTGCCTAACCCGCTGTCCAATTTGCCTCTGCTCACCGATTTACGGCACACAGGACAGACAGCCCTGGATTCATCCTCTGCAGGAACAGTAAAATAATTCCATGCAGGGGACGTGCATGCACGTCCAGCAGTGGTGCGACCTGTTCTAGCACCTCGATGCTCAGCATTGGACTGGTGGGTACTGACAGACGGGAAAGCACTTGCAGGCTGCTGCCCAACCATCTGCTCTGTTTCTCCAAGCTGCTCACGCCTGCTAGTGCCTAACCCACCAGATAGTGACCACGTTAGATCAGCTGCCTCATCATCCAAAACATCATCAAGTTCAACCAAATCACTGGAACCCATAAGTGACTCTTCTGGACCCTCCTCCTGGCCACCAAACAGCTCTTTAGTTGACTGGTGGTGATGTTGACTGGTGACACTGGATGAAGAAAACACAGGGGCCATTTCTGGCCACAGAACCCACCACTTCTTGGGAGCTTGGTCCCATGGTCTCCTCCAATGCCTCCTTTCAATCCTTCTCCACATCTCTCTCCTCAACGTAGGTGTGCTTTACTTCTGGAGGAGAGTACTGGGAGGAAGCAACCTCGTCAAGAGAAGCAGCTGCGGTCGGGTTCTGGTCATGAGGAACCTGGCCACTACTGGTGCTGCTGCTACTAGCTTTAAGTCCCTCAGACTGGGTAGAGGGTTCCCGATCTAAATAATCGACAACTCTCTTCACCTGCTGCTCTGTCAAAATTTTCCTGCGTGCGAACACAGAGAAGACATCTCTGACCAGGGGGGAACGCTTCCTGCTGCTGCTGCTACCCTCAACCTGATCACGTACTTGACGTGATCCACCAACACCACCATCACTCCATTTCCTTTTAGGAGTGGCAGGAAATTGCTGCTGCTCTCGCTCCATTCTTTTGGGGCCACAAACTTTATTGGGGAAGGGGTATGAGCAACAGAACAGATAAGAAAATAAGGGGGTGAAATAAAGAAAATAAATCAAAAAAACAAAATAAAGAAAGAAAAAAAATGAACTTAGAAAATGAAACAAAAAAAAAACTTGCGCTACACTCAACTAATCAATCACCTAACTCACTCTCACTCTGTCAAACACTAAGTCTGCGGCCTGGCTGGTTGGCTCTGTCTAACCCTCTCCACACAGCAACTACTAGCACACTACACTACAATCTATCACTCAAACTAAAAATCTACTGTCACTCTCTCACAAATACACCTAACTACTACTAATAATACCTCACACTCAATCTAATTCTCACAGTCTTTAAAAAGACTTTTGTTTAATATACAGTCTTTAAAAAGACTTTTGTTTTATGTTGAAACAACTAATATGGGTCTGTCTCTCCTCTCTCCAACAACACCAGACTGAAACCCACAAGCTTCGTGACTGCACACCTCTCTTATATACAAAATGGGTGGGATAGCTGATGACAGGTAGCTAGGGAGCTGGTTGCTAACGGAGGATTGGTTGGTTTTTGTTAAGACTCTAATTGGTGCTGACATTCCTATTTTCATGCAGAAATCCTGTTGTTTTCACTTTTCAGCTTCTGTCTAGGGTCTTCCTTCTGATTGGCTTAAAAAATCCGCATTCCGACGGAATTCCGCATAGCAATTCCAGAATTACCGTTTAGCGCTAGAGCAATTCCGCTACGATGCGACGGAACGGAAACTGCCAATTTCCGATCGGAAACGCGGAAATCTGAATTCCGCGGAATTCGGTGAACATCCCTATTCCCCTACTTTTTGGCATGATTGTCTACTGTTTTGGCTAACATGACATAAAACTGTTTCCTTTTACAGAAATCTGGTGACCATGAATCCAGTATCTTTACAACATACCTACTGCCAGTGCTTCATTCATCAATTCTCTCACAAAAGGTACTACTTTATTGTCTGTGGGTTATTTAATGTCTGTTTTAAGGTGGCCACACACCATACAATTTTTTAAATATCTGTTCAATTTAAGAATTGCAATAAATGTTTCTGACTGATTGTAACATTTCAAAAATATGACCAATGTACCACACACGTATGTTAAATGTTTTCCTCAATTATGATAAAAATGATTGGAAACTCAGAGAAAATTGCTAGTGTGTGTATATTAATAAATTAACAATCCAACACACACCATACAATCTTTAGTAGAGATTGAAGAGAAATATCTGGCATTCCGGATCGATTTAAATAGAAAAAAACGGGAAATCCAATCGGATTTTTCAGTCGAATGAAAAAAAAAAGCTTTTGATTTTTTCGAGAGATCGTTTTTATCGAATTACTGTAAAATCGGATCATTTTATTGTATCGTGTGTGGCCACCTTTTGATTTTAATATATGAGTGCACAATGTTAATAACAAAAATGTGCCACCAGCTCTATGCAGTACTAGTGTTTAATATTAGAAAGAGCAAAATAGTGGAAATAGTAGTATTACAGACTAAGGACATGATTAAATACAGTCAAAACAAATATAAATACCGTACTTCTCGCAAATTAAATTGCAACACCAAAGAAATGCAAGCAGCCATATCCAAATCACAATATAGGTAGTAGAGAGAGTCATATGCAAATGATTATATTTTCACGGATACTGTATCCTTCAGCTGACCCAAATTTGGCAATGCGCACAATTGTCAGACATGTTGAGCACAATGTAAGTACCGCCCAGAAGTGTGTGGCACCATGGGTGCAGGAACATCAGAGCACACATCAAACAAGGAGAAGAATGAACAGACTCACAACAGAGCGCACAAACTGGCAGATTGATGGCTTTTAGAGACCCATTTGCATTGGCAAGTGACATCCAAAACAGCCTGCTACCATCAATGGTTGCACCTGTGTGCAACCAAACCCTTCACAATGGGCTCCATCAAGCACAGCAGTGTGCACAGTAGCCAGCCTTTGGGCTGCCATTAAGCTCTGGACTCAGAACTACATATCTGGCAACCTGTGAATCTCTAGTGAACTCCGCGCCCAAGAGAGTTAAAGAGGAACTCCAGTGAAAACAATGTAATAAAAAAAAAGAGTTTAATTTTTACAATAATTATGTGTAAATTATTTAGTCACTGTTTGTCCATTGTAAAATCTTTCCTCTCCCTGATTTACATTCTGACATTTATCAAATGGTGACATTTTTACTGCTGGCAGCTGATGTCAGTGGAAGGAGATGCTGCTTGCATTATTGGCAGTTGGAAACAGCACAATGCAACAAGGCTCCCACATTGTGATGGTAGTACCTCAGTGTTGTGAGGCGCTGACATCACACTGTGGGAGGGGTTTCACCACAAAATCAGCCACACAGAGCCCCTTGATGATCTGTTTGAGAAAAGGAATAGATTTCTCATGGGAAAGGGGGTATCAGCAACTGATTGGGATGAAGCTCAATTCTTGGTCACGGTTTCTCTTTAAGGCAGTTCTGGAAAATAATGCTCTGCACACAACAAAATATTAACACTCTGGCCACAATTTTGACATGTTTACTTAGGAGTGAACTTACTTTTGTTGCCAGTGGTTTAGACAATAATGGCTTTTTGTTGAGCTAATTGAGCCACCCCTACATTGTGGACCATTCAGGCTGGTATAGGGGTGCGTAGTTAAAGTGTCTTGGGGGGGGGGGGGGGGGCATACTGTCTGTTTTTCTTAAAAGGTATAAATTAAGTATAAAAAACTTGGAATTCAAGTGTACCACAGCAAAATCCCATTTTACTTACTTTAAAAGTAAGTTAGACAGGCAGTATGCATTTAGATAACTGACAGACATGGAGAGGGCTGCTAGAATGAATGGGGCAACTGGAATGCAGAGTGCCAGCTAGGATAGGGAAGGTAGTCTGGATGGAGAGGATGCGCTAGAACAGTGGGATCAGCCAAGAAGATAGGGTTAGAGTTGGCCAAGATCAAAGGGTCAGCCAAAATATAGGGAAAGAAGCAATGATGGAGGAGGCAAATAGGATGGAGGATTCTGTAAAAAAAGATCACTGTTAATCATTTGCACACAGATGTTAAAGGATATACAAATTCGAAGCAGGTCATTTTGGCTAGTGCGCTTCCCCACGCTGCGCCTGACCTGGGTGCCGCTATAGATATAATGTTCAGGGATGCTCATCCGGATTCCGGATATCCGGGTAACCCGGATATCCGAACTCTTTAGGCCTATCCAACCGGATTCGGATTCCAGATAGCTGGGCCCAAATCCAGATAGCTATCTGCGGATAGTTGGACCAATACCGCGGATATCCGTGGATATCCGCAGATATCCGGATCTGAAATACTGTAACTAAGGTGATGACGTCCTGGAGCCAATCAGAGGGCTCCCAGCAGAAGCCCTAGCAACCAATCACAGAGGGGAACCCTGGCCGGCACCACCTGACCTAATTGAGCCAATCAGAGGCCTCCCAGCCTAAGCCCTGGCACCCAATCACAGAAAGGAACACTGGCCAGCCCCCCCGTATAATGAGGAGGGCTGCCATGATGAGACAGATCGTCCTGGCTTGCTGAATGCTTCCTGAGAGACATGTTCCAGTGCTGGTGCCCTACAAAGGGCTGTACACAGTTATAAACCTAAAGCTGTTCATTGATTAACCCCTTCACTACTCTATAGTTAAATCGTTAATTAGCTTGATTGATGTCTCATAGTGTGACAGTTAGAGTGTGTGCTGCACAGCTGTAGTGCTGCTGGGCCAAGGGCTGTACACAGTGATAAGCTCAGTGATTAACCCCTTCACTATCACTATACTATAGTTAAATAGTTAATTAGCTTGATTGATGTCTCACAGTGTGACAGTTAAGGTGTGTGCTCCAGTGCTGCTGCAGCTGCTATGTGTTTGTGTGTGCTGTGCACACACCAGACCAGCTGCTGCCTGCCTTGTGCAAACACGTGCAAAGTGCCACGTGCAAAGTGTAAACACGTGCAAACAGGTGCAAAGTGCAAACATGTGCAAACACGTGCAAAGTGAAAACACGTGCAAACACGTGCAAAGTGCCACGTGCAAAGTGCAAACACGTGCAAAGTGCAAACACATGCAAAGTGCCACGTGCAAACATGTGCAAAGTGCAAACACGTGCAAAGTGCCACTTTGCACGTGGCACTTTACACCTGGCACTTTGCAGTTTGCATGTGTTTGCATGTGGCACTTTGCACATGTTTGCACGTGGCACTTTCACTTGGCACTTTGCACGTGGCACTTTGCACATGGCACTTTGCACATGGCACTTTGCACATGGCACTTTGCATGTGTTTGCACGTGGCACTTTGCACTTTGCACGTGTTTGCACATGGCACTTTGCACCTGGCACTTTGCACATGGCACTTTGCACATGGCACTTTGCACGTGTTTGCACGTGGCACTTTGCACCTGGCACTTTGCACATGGCACTTTGCATGTGTTTGCACGTGGCACTTGGCACTTTGCACTTGCCACTTTGCACGTGTTTGCATGTGGCACTTTGCACTTTGCACATGTTTGCACGTGGCACTTTGCACTTTGCACGTGGTTCTTTGCACGTGGCACTTTGCACATGTTTGCACAGAGGCACTTTGCACATGTTTGCATGTGGCACTTGGCACATGGCACTTTGCACGTGTTTGCGCATGGCACTTGGCACTTTGCACATGACACTTTGCACGTGGCACTTTGCACTTGCCACTTTGCACTTGCCACTTTCCACGTGTTTGCACCTGGCACTTGGCACTTTGCACATGTTTGCACGTGGCACTTTGCACATGGCACTTTGCACGTGTTTACACGTGGCACTTGGCACTTTGCACATGGCACTTTGCACATGTTTGCACGTGGCACTTTGCACGTGTTTGCACGTGCCACTTTGCACTTGGCACTTTGCACGTTGGACTTTGGACACAATGTGGGCTGCACGACCGCTGTCTGGAACCTAGGCCTGATGTTAATTGACAGCCATTTGTTTTTTGTTTTTTGGGGGGATTTTAAGTTCCCACATCATCAATTATTGTTTCCCTTTAAAAAATAATGATGCTACATGCCTCATATACCCTCAAAAACGTTCTTAAAGCAATTTAAAGGGCCACTTCCGGGTTTTCTACCCGGATATCCGAATTTGCCTGGATACCCCGGATAGTAGGGTCGGATTCTATTCAGATACCCAACAGTTCGGATCCAGATATCCAGTCTGGATCCGGATGTCTAGGTATCCGGATCCGGGTCTACCCGGATTTTAAAAAGGAGTATCCGAGCATCCCTGATAATGTTATTATGTCTATGGCCGCACAGCACTGTAATTCAGATGCTGGCGATTGCCAGTCCCCGATTTGGAGTGGGAATAGTAAATAATACCACCCTGAATTTGAGTGCAGCAGGGTGAGCTGTTATTTGCCTCACTCTGTGCCGAAGTTACCAGGGGCCGATAATACATGTATGCATGCAAAATGTCCAGCAATAATAGACAGTTCACTTCTTAGAAGTCAAAGGGCCTCTACAAGATTCAGCTCCAAGAGTAAACTATAAATAGCAAAGAAGAGCACTGCGCTAGTGAGGTTACTCTTTAATATTTAAAATAAAACATGCTTGTATGCACTTACTGTACATATAGTGGCATAGCTGAGGAGCTGTGGGCCCCGATGCAAGTTTTACATTGAGGCCCTCCAAACACTCTACATAACAATTGATACCGCGCACCAAAACCTGTCAATGGCAACTACAGTGTCAGAAGTGCAAGAAGGGGATGGGGACAGTTTGTTAATGATTACCACTATTAAAAGTCTCTATAGAAGTAATTATTATGAGCACAGGACCAATAGAGAGCTAATAATGTGGTTGAGGGAGGGCCCCTCAGGCCCCTCTGTGGTCCCAATCTCTGCACTCCCTATTGCTACACCCCTTCTTACATAAAAGGATACATTTCCAGCATATAGTCTCCGCACTGGGGTCTCCTCTGTTCGCCTTCCGAATATGTAAGGTACTTAATCCCCCCCCCCCTTCCCCGGAGGTATGATTCTTTCTGGATTTTAGGGTCTAAAAGTGGTGCAATTTTTTTTTGCAGGGTTTTAGACCCTAAAACTGGGAAAATACCATGCTGCTAGGGAGATCTGCAGCAGCCCAGCACTCAATCACCTCCCTGGGATGCAGCGCTACAGTTTTCCCTCTGTCCTCCGGGTGTTGGTGCTGTAACCCTGTAGTGAGATTGCCTTCTATCGACATGACGACAGATGGCGATCTAACCAAGGGGATGCACAGCCTCCGTGGAGAAGAAGAAGAATGGTAGCCGACGTCGGGATCCTCCGGAAAGTGAGTGAAAACACCTGCTGTGCGCTATGCTTTGCATAGACCTCCCGGCGGAAACCACGAGTAATGCTCATGGTTACTGCTCCTGGCTTGTTTTTTCCACCCCGAGCTGGAGTCGTGATTACCACTAAGGAGGTTAAATCACAGGCTCTGTGTGTTTATTGGCTATGTGTTTTAATACACAGACAACAATCTAGAGAGCAAGAATGTACTAAAAACAACATATCTGATATTAACTTATGTACTATAAACAACATATCTGATATTACTTCCATGTGGGATTTATAAATGAGGATTGGGGTTGGGCAACTATATAAAGAACGAACAAAAGAACAGAGACAACCCCTATACAACCTCTAGTATAAATTTAATTAAAAAAAGGATCAGGCTTGTCTAAAAAGATAAATATTTATTGGTGGACTTATACCAAAATAGGGCCAAAAATAAAACAGTTAAAAAAGAGTACAAGTCGGATGGGTAACAACAATAATCACTGTGCTAATTGTCCAACAGATCAGATACTGACATTTGTAACATGATGATAATTTATCTAACCACACATGATATACCGTATTTTTCGGACTATAAGACGCTCCTGTCCATAAGATGCACCTAGGTTTACAGGACAAAATCCATGGGGAAAAAAATATACTAAACCTGGTGCATCCATAATGCAGGGACATCTTGTGGATTATGCCCCTTTGTAAGTCATGCCCCCTTGTACCTCTTGTGTCCTCCTCTGTCTCCCTTGTGTCCTCCTCTGTCCCCTCTGTGTCTGCCTCTGTCCTCCTCTATGCCCCTTTGTGCTCCCCTCTATGCCCTTTTGTGTCCCAGTGTCCTCCTCTGCATGGGCACAGTACAGTAAGTCCCCGACTTTGCAGCGGGTTGGAGGCTCGTATTACCAGGCGTTCACAAGTCAGGAACTCCATGCATTTGGACTATAAGACGCAGTGACCTTTTTGCCTCACTTTTTGGGGAGAAAAAGTGAGTCTTATAGTCCAAAAAATACAGTAATTACTTAATCAGTAAGTATATTTGTACATTCAATAAGCCAGCTATGTGAAACCAGGTGAAAATGCTTTAGTGCTAATAAAGTAGAAATAGTTGGAAAACGGCTTAGTACTAATGAGGAAGTGCATTAATAAGTACAGATCTTTCTGCGCTTATTTATGCACTTTTCCCAAAAGACCAGTATGTTTTGAGCTCTATTAGGGTTTTTTCCCATCTGACATATACTCTTTTTAAAATGTTTTTAGTTGATTTTTAGACCTCTTTTGGGATACGCCCACCAATTCTGTAAATATCAATCTTTTGAGACATGCCCTATTTTATCTTATTCGACTGAATATACAGTGTATCCAGAAAGTATTCACAGTGCATCACTTATTCCACATTTTGTTATGCTACAGCCTTATTCCAAAATGGATTACCATATATACTCGCATATACGCCGTCCCGTGTATAAGCCGAGGTACCCACTTTTCCCTCAGAAACCAGGAAAAAGTGATTGACTCGCATATAATCCCCCTCCCCAGTATAACCCCATTCCCAGTAGCCATGTTTGCCCCCAGTACAAGTTATCCCCTCTCCCCATAGCCAGATGTGCACCAAGGATGATACAGCTGTGTCTCAAGATGCCACTAGATGGTGTCATTGATATGAGACACAACGATTGCTGTGGGATGGGGGTCCACGGACACAGCAGGGAAGCAGCTGGCAAGAGCAGGATCACTAGTGCACAATTATTACGCTCCTCTGCCAGTGACAAAACCTGCTCCACCATCTGTTCTGCTCCACTAACTTATATATATATATAAGCCGAAGTGGTAACTTTTCAGCACAATTTTTATGCCCAAAAATTAGGCTTATATGTGAGTATATACAGTACATTCATTTTTTTCCCCTTAAAACTCTACACAAAACACCCATAATGACAACATGAAAAAAGTTGGCAAATGTATTAAAAATAATTAAAAAAAAACAGTGAAATTGTTTGTACATAAGTATTCACAGCCTCTGTTCAATACTTTGTCAATACACCTTTGAGAGCAGTTACAACCTCAAATCTTTTTGAATATGATGTCACAAGCTTGGCACACCTATCCTTGGGCAGTTTTGCTGATTTCTCTTCGCAGCACTTCTCAAAATCCATCAAGATGGATTGGGAAGTGTTGCAGAGCCATTTTAAGAGCTCTCCAGAGGTGTTCAATTGGATTCAAGTCTCTAGCTGGGCCACTCAAGGACATTCACAGAGTTGTCCTGAAGCCACTCCTTTGATACCTTGGCTTTGTAATTAGGGTCGTTGTCCTGCTAAAAGATGAACCATCGCCCCCGTCTGAGTTCAAGAGTGCTCTGGATAAGGTTTGAGAAAACTCTGTAGAAAAGTTAATTGAAACAGGGCCAGCATGTTTTTATTTACCTATCAATAAAAATCTCTTAGAAGCACCAACTGTTAGAAACTTCAGGGTGTCCACTTACAATGATTGACTTAAAGAGAACTTTAACTGAGGGGAAAAGAAGAGTTTCATTTACCTGGGGCTTCTACTGGCCCCATGCAGGCGTCCTGTGCCCGCACCGGGACAAAACTGATCCTCCAGTCCCCCGCAGTGAACCAGTTTTGGTTCCGGCGACAGGCTGGTCCTTGCTGTTCGCGACTTCGGTCACGCTCCCATCGCCGCCTCCATCCTGCGCATGCACAGTAGAACATTTCGAACACCTAACTTATAAACAAACCTCCGATACGAATGGCTGAAAATGTGAAATTTGATTCTGTAAGAACAAGTCAGAATTTTTATTTTCCAAAAGACCTGGTAGTTTTGGAGAAAATCAATTTTAAAAAATTCAGAAAAGAAAATATTTTTTTTTTTAACGGGTAAAATGCAGTACACTGAGGGCATAGGGGGACAGAGGTGACACAGTGGAGCGGGGGGAGAAGCAGAGGTGGCAAAGGGGGAGACACTGAAGGTACAGGGGAACAGCAGTGACACAGTGTAGGGGGCAGAGGTGGCACAGAGGGGGACACTGTAGACACGGGGGAACAGAGATGTCAAAGAGGGGGGCATTGAAGACGCAGGAGGGCATAGAGAGAGGACAGAAATGGCACAGTGTTTTGACTTATGAACAGATTCAGGTTGAGAACAAACCTACAGTCCCTAACTATTTTGTTACCTGGGGACTAGCTGTACAACGTTTACTGTGTTACATGGACCTTTGGCATTTGCTAATACTCCTGGTATACATAAAAATGTATATATTATATACAGTACGTATATCTATTTCTACCCTCCACCATTTTGTTTTACAGGATCCTGAGTCAGAACTCAAAGTAGTTGCAGAATATTCAGAATTTTTAAGATATACTGGAGTTCAAGACTTCTTCATCCAGCTTGATAAGTGGGTGTTTACAAGGCAGAAGTTCATCTTTGATGAGGTGAGTGCTTGCTTGAAAGAGTGCAAACATATTCAACACTGACTCCACTGTTTTCATTAGACAGTCCCTAGGATACAGGGAAAAAGAAACAGATATATTTCATAATTTACTTACAAAAATGTAATCTATGTCTTCCATCACACTTATGGATATAGTCACCTCCTTGTCCTCACCATTAACTGAACTCAGATCAATAAAGTGATATACTTTATTTTAATAATAGCTTATTCAATTCATAAAATAAAATAAAAATAATTCTCACACTTAAAGGTATACTGTAGGGGGTTGGGGGAAAATGAGTTGAAGTTACCCGGGGCTTCTAATGGTCCCCCGCAGACATCCTGTGCCCGCGCAGCCACTCACTTATGTTCCGGCCCCGCCTCCGGTTCACTTCTGGAATTTCAGACTTTAAAGTCTGAAAACCACTGCGCCTGCGTTGCCGTGTCCTTGCTCCTGCTGATGGCACCGGGAGCGTACTGCGCAGGCCCAGTATGGTCTGTGCCTCCGCGTGCGCTCCTGGTGACATCAGGGGAAGCGAGGACACGGCAACGCAGGCGTAGTGGTTTTCAGACTTTAAAGTCTGAAATTCCAGAAGTGAACTGGAGGCGGGGCCGGAGCATCGGTGAGGGGCTGCGCGGGCACAGGATGTCTGCGGGGGACCATTAGAAGCCCCGGGTAAGTTCCACTCATTTTCCCCCGACCCCCCTACAGTATCCCTTTAAAGCAAACCTGAACTCAGACCTTTGTCTCTCCTTTTAAAGATAAGCAACAGTATAATAACCTTTAAAGAAAAACATTTCTTTGTTACAGCTTACAGAACTACTGCAATAAATCTGCAGTGTGTCTACTTCCTGCTTTCATGGAAGCAGTTAAAAGGTTAACATCCTGTGTTTACATATTAGCTGTATCTGCCGAGGACTGGCAAATTTCTGTGCTGACACAGCTGAGAGATCAAATTACACTTGTGATTACTTGGAGACTTAGATGGGCTCTTCTCCTTAAAAACACAGAGTGCATTTTTCTCTGTTTTTCTTGTGTCCTGTTCAGGTCCAGTTTCGTTTTGCAAGTCCAGTAGGATACACCAAGAGTCTGCAAAGTCTGAAAATGTACATTTTCTGTCCTAATTTTTCTATTTTTAGTAAAAAGTAAAACATCAGTTTGCATTGGAAAAATAATTTACCAAAATACTTGCAGAATGCTATCCGAGATCTGTGTTACTAGAGCTTTATGCTGATTCACAATAGTAGCTCTGTATGCCAATCACTTCCCAAGCATGCCGTTATATTTTACACCCACACCAAGTGGCCCATAACATGCAGTCATCACACGGGCCTCTTATTACATGTATACCAAATAGTATGTGTCCACCATTGCATTGTACTTCAGATAGCCTGTCCCCATCATTGCAAAGTCTTGCAGTAAAGCACAGTGGATTTTTCACACCTTCACCTCAGCCAAGGCCTACTGTGCATTTTGGCTCTTACATCTGCATTTTTACCTATGGTCAGTCATGTGATTTAATTATTTGTCAAAATAACATGACTGAACACCAAAAACTGAACAGCTGTGAAAAAATCAGTACACAGCAGAAACTAAGTATAAAAAAATCCACTATGCTTCCCTGTACTGCAGGAATAGAAGAGCACACATAACAGAAAGCATTATATGGTGGTGGAGCATTAGCCACATGTGCAAAATTAGGGTTTTTATAGCTGTTTCAAGTCACATACCTACTATGATTTATGTGTTTATATTTGAGAACAGAGGCGCCAAAAGAATAAAAACAGTATTTAAAAGTTTTTAAAAAATTGCGTGGGAGGCAGTGGTGGACTTACCTCCCGCAAGCAGACACAACAACTGTGTATTCAAACAAAGGGAATATTTATTGGTATACTCCAAAGGTAGATCACAACGCGTTTTGCAGGTCAAGCCCGCTTAATCAGGCAAATACAGGACTGAGCACACAACTGGGGGTAAGAGGCAACACATTTGTACATTTCTGAACATACCGCACAAGTATAAATAGCAATGGGCATATTAGGGTGAGAAGAATTTGCTGTATGTGGTTGAATCCCATAGGGTCAATGGGAGGGAAAAAAATAGGGAAAGGGACACCGGGAGGGGGGGGGGGAAGATTTTCATTTTGATGGGGAAGGGGAAAAGGAAAAAAGTGGGAGGGGGGGGAAGGAAAAAAAACTTTTTGGGTAGAAAAAACAACCCACAATAACAATATAGGGAGGGGGGGGAAAGGATGGGGAAAAAAAGAGAAGGGGGGGGGGGAAGGGGGGGAAAATAACAAAAACGGGGTGATCTACAGCATGTGTGTAAAAATTAGCAGATATACATCCATGTGAGCATGGAGTAATTATCAGATAAACAGTTATAGACACATTTAAAAACATATATACATTTTCACAAACGGATCAAAGTGCGTGTGTATAAATGCGTGTACATCGTGTTACAGAGGTGGGGGGGAAATAAACTTGTCTTAAAATATAGAAGTGCTAGTCATAGTTAGAAAAAAACATCAAGGGTTATATAAAGTGAGTAACTTACCAGCAGTATGTCCAGGTAGCACTTGGCGCCTCAGTAACCAAGTGCTACTGAACTGCCGTTTTTATAGTGGTGAATCCCACCCCTTAATTCATTAGAATATGGGGCGGGCGCTTGGTTTCCCGCCATGCGTAATTACGTCATTACGCATTGCGCGCATGCGTATATTTGACGCGTCATTGCGTCCCAGGCATACGTATTTTTTGCCGCATACGACATTGGCGCATGCGTACTTTCAAGCTGCCATGCGTAGGACGGCGTGGGAACAGATGTTGCGTCAATAATGGGGATGCGGCATTTACTGTCAATGTTATGAAATAGGCCATAAAAATAATTCTGGTTATATACATCACTGTATATATGTAGTTTAGTGCAAATGTCGCTGTAAATTCCCATGTTATAATATAAATAATATAAAAGAGACATTGGGCTATCGGGATAAGGACCATACTTGTAAAGAGAATAAAATTTGCAATAATAATAAAAATTAATCGCAATAATGGTAATGATAAAAGAAATTAGAAACATACATAAAATTACCATGACAAAGTCAACAGGATATAATAAAAACAAACAATAAGAAAAACACACAAAAATTTATAAAAATAAATAGGTGAAAATACAAAGTATTAAAAACTCGAACGTATGACGAGGACCGATAAAAGAGGCGACTGGGTTAAAAATAATATTGATTCAATATGATTAGTGGATTTTTTCTAATTGTTCGTTGAGTCCTTCAGGAATGAGGGTCCTCAACATTTGTATCCAAAACATCTCTCTCGCTTTCAATATTTCAAAAGCATTGTGCAGTTGTTGGTCAATGGTTTCTATAAGTGTTATATGGAATAGAGTGGGGTGATTGTGGTGGTGAGTGCCGAAGTGTCTGGAAACGCTGTGAAGGGGAAAGTTTTTTAGTATATTTCTTTTGTGTTGTCCAATACGACTGCGCGCCGGTTGTGTGGTACGGCCTACGTACTGGAGTTGAGAAGGACAGGAGATAATGTATATGACATATCTTGAGGTACAGGTTATCGGGTGTTTGATTGGATAATTAATCTTTGTGGTGTTGGAGCAAAAAAGTTGGTGGCATTAATAAACGGGCAGGCCTTACATCTGGTGTTGTTGCATGGGTAGCATCCTGGGGTATGTTTTTGCTTTGGATTTGTGTTGGCTGTAGGTGTTCGGAGTTTACTAGGTGCTAGAAGGTTACGTAAATTAGGGGCTCTTCTGAAGGTAATTTGGGGTTTTTGAGGAATTGATTGTCGCAGATAGGGGTCTTGTAATAGAATATCCCATCTGTTTTGTAAAATAGTACGGATTTGGGGGTGTTGGGCACTGAACGGGTAATAAATTGGGGGCAATCTGCAGTGGGCGGTTTAGTGTGACATTGGGTTGGATTATGTGGTGGAACGGTTTTTGCTTTGAATTTTGCATCTTTAATGAGCTTTTTAGGATATTTTCGTGCCAGAAATTTGTTAGTGAGGAAGTCCGATTGTGTGTTGTAATCTGAAATGTCCGTACAGTTTTTGTGTATCCTTCTGAATTGACTATATGGTGTATTGATGGTCCAGGGACGGTGATGGAAACTTTTGAAATGAATGTAGTTGTTGGCATCCACCGTTTTAAAGTACGTTTTGGTTTTGATAATGTTGGATTCTATGAACAGTGTGAGATCTAGATATTCAATACTGGTGGGATCATGTTGTGAAGTAAATTGTAACCCAGCTGGGTTGGAATTTAGATAATTGATGAAGAGGGGGATGAGGTTGATGTTTCCTTGCCAGATGAGGATAAGATCGTCTATGTACCGTTTGTAGAATACTATATTGTCTGTAAAGGGGTTATTGGCTTGTAGTTTTTGTAATTCTAGGAGTCCCATTGATACATTTGCATAGGAGGGGGCGAATGACGAACCCATAGCTGTACCATTGGTTTGTTGATAAATTTTGTCTGTGAAGGAAAAAACATTGTTCTGTAAAATGAATTCTGTACATTGGACTAGGAAAGATTGTTGACTATGGGGCATTGCCGGATTGGTAGACAGGTAATTTTTGATGGCTGAAATTCCGTAGGAGTGTGGTATATTGGTATATAATGACGTTACATCACAAGTGAGCCAAACATAATTATCTTGTTCGATGAGGTGTGCAGAGTCCCTGAGATAGGAGTTAAGTGATCGTACATGAGGTTGTAGATGCTGGTCTACAAATCGTGATAAATTGCTAGTCATGGAATTTATACCGGATATGATGGGGCGTGGTTTAACTAGGGATTTGTGTATCTTGGGGAGGTAATAGAAGAACGGAGTTTTGGGATGTGGGTTGATAATGTAGTTTCTTTCGTTTTTGGAAATGATGTTGTTAGATAGGGCACTATTGAGGAATGTTTTCATTATCTTATTAAGCTCCGTTGTAGGATCAACGTCAAGAATTTTGTAATACTTGGTATCTCCTAAAAGGCGTTGGGATTCACCACTATAAAAACGGCAGTTCAGTAGCACTTGGTTACTGAGGCGCCAAGTGCTACCTGGACATACTGCTGGTAAGTTACTCACTTTATATAACCCTTGATGTTTTTTTCTAACTATGACTAGCACTTCTATATTTTAAGACAAGTTTATTCCCCCCCCCCACCTCTGTAACACGATGTACACGCATTTATACACATGCACTTTGATGCGTTTGTGAAAATTTATATATGTTTTTAAATGTGTCTATAACTGTTTATCTGACAATTACTCCACGCTCACATGGATGTATATCTGCTGCTTTTTACACACATGCTGTAGATCACCCCGTTTTTGTTATTTCCCCTCTCCCCCCCTTCTCTTTTTTCCCCCATCCTTTTCCTCCACCCCCCCCCCCTCCCTATATTGTTATTGAGGGTTGTTTTTTCTACCCAAAAAGTTTTTTTTCCTTCCCCCCTTTTTTTCTTTTCCCCTTCCCCATTAAAATGAAAACCTTTCCCCCCCCCCTCCCGGTGCCCCTTTCCCTATTTTTTCCCTCCCATTGACCCTATGGGATTCAACGACATACAGCAAATTCTTCTCACCCTAATATGCCCATTGCTGTTTATACTTCATATGGCAAGGAAACATCGACCTCATCCCCCTCTTCATCAATTATCTAAATTCCAACCCAGCTGGGTTACAATTTACTTCACAACATGATCCCACCAGTATTGAGTATTGAATATCTAGATCTCACACTGTTCATAGAATCCAACACTATCAAAATCAAAACATACTTTAAACCGGTGGATGCCAACAACTACATTCATTTCGAGAGTTTCCATCACCGTCCCTGGACCATCAATACACCATATAGTCAATTCAGAAGGATACACAAAAACTGTACGGACATTTCAGATTACAACACACAATCGGACTTCCTCACTAACAAATTTCTGGCACGAAAATATCCTAAAAAACTCATTAAAGATGCAAAATTCAAAGCAAAAACCGTTCCACCACATAATCCAACCCAATGTCACACTAAACCGCCCACTGCAGATTACCCGTTCAGTGCCCAACACCCCCAAATCCGTACTATTTTACAAAACAGATGGGATATTCTATTACAAGACCCCTATCTGCGACAATCAATTCCTCAAAAACCCCAAATTACCTTCAGAAGAGCCCCTAATTTACGTAACCTTCTAGCACCTAGTAAACTCCGAACACCTACAGCCAACACAAATCCAAAGCAAAAACATACCCCAGGATGCTACCCATGCAACAACACCAGATGTAAGGCCTGCCCGTTTATTAATGCCACCAACTTTTTTGCTCCAACACCACAAAGATTAATTATCCAATCAAACACCCGATAACCTGTACCTCAAGATATGTCATATACATTATCTCCTGTCCTTCTCACCTCCAGTACGTGGGCCGTACCACACAACCGGCGCGCAGTCGTATTGGACAACACAAAAGAAATATACTAAAAAACTTTCCCCTTCACAGCGTTTCCAGACACTTCGGCACTCACCACCACAATGACCCCACTCTATTCCATATAACACTTATAGAAACCATTGACCAACAACTGCACAATGCTTTTGAAATATTGAAAGCGAGAGAGATGTTTTGGATACAAATGTTGAGGACCCTCATTCCTGAAGGACTCAACGAACAATTAGAAAAAATCCACTAATCATATTGAATCAATATTATTTTTAACCCAGTCGCCTCTTTTATCGGTCCTCGTCATACGTTCGAGTTTTTAATACTTTGTATTTTCACCTATTTATTTTTATAAATTTTTGTGTGTTTTTCTTATTGTTTGTTTTTATTATATCCTGTTGACTTTGTCATGGTAATTTTATGTATGTTTCTAATTTATTTTATCATTACCATTATTGCGATTAATTTTTATTATTATTGCAACTTTTATTCTCTTTACAAGTATGGTCCTTATCCCGATAGCCCAATGTCTCTTTTATATTATTTATATTATAACATGGGAATTTACAGCGACATTTGCACTAAACTACATATATACAGTGATGTATATAACCAGAATTATTTTTATGGCCTATTTCATAACATTGACAGTAAAATCCGCATTCCCATGCGTCTTTATTGACGCAACATCTGTTCCCACGCCATCCTACGCATGGCGGCTTGAAAGTACGCATGCGCCAATGTCGTATGCAGCAAAAAATACGTATGCCTGGGACGCAATGACGCGTCAAATATACGCATGCGCGCAATGCGTAATGACGTAATTACTCATGGCGGGAAACCAAGCGCCTGCCCCATATTCTAATGAATTAAGGGGTGGGATTCACCACTATAAAAACGGCAGTTCAGTAGCACTTGGTTACTGAGGCGCCAAGTGCTACCTGGACATACTGCTGGTAAGTTACTCACTTTATATAACCCTTGATGTTTTTTTGTAACTATGACTAGCACTTCTATATTTTAAGACAAGTTTATTTCCCCCCCACCTCTGTAACACGATGTACACGCATTTATACACACGCACTTTGATGCATTTGTGAAAATTTATATATGTTTTTAAATGTGTCTATAACTGTTTATCTGATAATTACTCCATGCTCACATGGATGTATATCTGCTGTTTTTTACACACATGCTGTAGATCACCCCGTTTTTGTTATTTTTCCCCCCTCCCCCCCCCCCTTCTCTTTTTTTCCCCATCCTTTCCCCCCCCCCTCCCTATATTGTTATTGTGGGTTGTTTTTTCTACCCAAAAAGTTTTTTTTCCTTCCCCCCCCCCTCCCACTTTTTTCCTTTTCCCCTTCCCCATCAAAATGAAAATCTTCCCCCCCCCCCCTCCCGGTGTCCCTTTCCCTATTTTTTTCCCTCCCATTGACCCTATGGGATTCAACCACATACAGCAAATTCTTCTCACCCTAATATGCCCATTGCTATTTATACTTGTGCGGTATGTTCAGAAATGTACAAATGTGTTGCCTCTTACCCCCAGTTGTGTGCTCAGTCCTGTATTTGCCTGATTAAGCGGGCTTGACCTGCAAAACGCGTTGCGATCTACCTTTGGAGTATACCAATAAATATTCCCTTTGTTTGAATACACAGTTGTTGTGTCTGCTTGCGGGAGGTAAGTCCACCACTGCCTCCCACGCAATTTTTTAAAAACTTTTAAATACTGTTTTTATTCTTTTGGCGCCTCTGTTCTCAAGTATAAACACATAAATCATAGTAGGTATGTGACTTGAAACAGCTATAAAAACCCTAATTTTGCACATGTGGCTAATGCTCCACCACCATATAATGCTTTCTGTTATGTGTGCTCTTCTATTCCTGCAGTACAGGGAAGCATAGTGGATTTTTTTATACTTAGTTTCTGCTGTGTACTGATTTTTTCACAGCTGTTCAGTTTTTGGTGTTCAGTCATGTTATTTTGACAAATAATTAAATCACATGACTGACCATAGGTAAAAATGCAGATGTAAGAGCCAAAATGCACAGTAGGCCTTGGCTGAGGTGAAGGTGTGAAAAATCCACTGTGCTTTACTGCAAGACTTTGCAATGATGGGGACAGGCTATCTGAAGTACAATGCAATGGTGGACACATACTATTTGGTATACATGTAATAAGAGGCCCGTGTGATGACTGCATGTTATGGGCCACTTGGTGTGGGTGTAAAATATAACGGCATGCTTGGGAAGTGATTGGCATACAGAGCTACTATTGTGAATCAGCATAAAGCTCTAGTAACACAGATCTCGGATAGCATTCTGCAAGTATTTTGGTAAATTATTTTTCCAATGCAAACTGATGTTTTACTTTTTACTAAAAATAGAAAAATTAGGACAGAAAATGTACATTTTCAGACTTTGCAGACTCTTGGTGTATCCTACTGGACTTGCAAAACGAAACTGGACCTGAACAGGACACAAGAAAAACAGAGAAAAATGCACTCTGTGTTTTTAAGGAGAAGAGCCCATCTAAGTCTCCAAGTAATCACAAGTGTAATTTGATCTCTCAGCTGTGTCAGCACAGAAATTTGCCAGTCCTCGGCAGATACAGCTAATATGTAAACACAGGATGTTAACCTTTTAACTGCTTCCATGAAAGCAGGAAGTAGACACACTGCAGATTTATTGCAGTAGTTCTGTAAGCTGTAACAAAGAAATGTTTTTCTTTAAAGGTTATTATACTGTTGCTTATCTTTAAAAGGAGAGACAAAGGTCTGAGTTCAGGTTTGCTTTAAAGGGATACTGTAGGGGGGTCGGGGGAAAATGAGTGGAACTTACCCGGGGCTTCTAATGGTCCCCCGCAGACATCCTGTGCCCGCGCAGCCCCTCACCGATGCTCCGGCCCCGCCTCCAGTTCACTTCTGGAATTTCAGACTTTAAAGTCTGAAAAACACTACGCCTGCGTTGCCGTGTCCTCGCTTCCCCTGATGTCACCAGGAGCGCAAAACAAAAGAGGACAGGAGCGCACCGCTGGTGCAATAACGTTTTTTACTTCAATCAGTCACGCTGATACAAGTTACACTTACGGTGTGTGAGAAGTCAATGCGCCTGTCAGGCCTGCCGTCTATCCTCTCCTGTGTCCCGCTCTTGGCCAGAGCGGCGGGATGCGATGGAATTGGCGTGGGAGTCGGAGGCGGTGGGCAGAGCCAGAACGCGCGGATGCCGTCTGACGTCACAACGTTTCAGGGTAGACCACACCTTCATCAGTTGATTCCCGATGAAGGCGTGGTCTACGCCGAAACATTGTGACGTCAGACGGCATCCCCGCGTCCTGGCTCCGCCCACCTCCTCCGACTCCCACGCCAATTCCATCGCATCCCGCCGCTCTGCCCAAGAGCGGGACACAGGAGAGGATAGACGGCAGGCCTGACAGGCGCATTGACTTCTCACACACCGTAAGTGTAACTTGTATCAGCGTGACTGATTGAAGTAAAAAACGTTATTGCACCAGCGGTGCGCTCCTGTCCTCTTTTGTTTTCTAAAAGAAATCTGAAATCAGGGGCCTTGTATTCTCCAAGACAGACATGAATACCCTTTAAAGTGTACCCAAAATTGCCGACATGCAGCTTGTCAGCAATCTTGAGGGAAAGGGGCATCTTTTGCAGGAGAAGCACTCCAGAAAAACACCCACTGTGGGCATCAGGAATGTCCCTTGCCTCATCTCATTGGCCCTTTACCCCCTATCCCCCGCCTTTCGGAGCTCTGTGCTGCTCAGATGACCCAAACCCCGCTACTCACTAAAGTTGGATGACCGGAGTAAACGGTGCACTGCCCTACAAAATGTTGATTAATACACACAGGAAATCCCTATCTAAATTTAATTTAATAATATGGTATAAATGAATCGAGAGACTGATCTCCCTGACCTACCTTGTCCCTTCCCCCACTGCTAGCCTCTAAGATGCAGGGCCGGGCAATTAAAGCCCAAATAGGCCTATCAGGAATCTCTTTGGCCTTCTCAGAGCTAGAAACTATATTGTTAAGTCAAGACAAAACCAAACTGATTTCTCGCCTCTACTCCCTAATGTCCGATAAGAGGGGATATTATAGATATGATAAGGTTAAAATAAAATGGCAAACTAATGTGAAATTTCTGCTATAGAATGGGATGAATTTGAATCCTCTTATATGACTACAGTGATTAGCTCAGCGGACAAGCTGATACAGACAAAATGGCTCTACCAGGTCTACTATACCCCGGATAAGCTGGCCAAAATGGGTAAAGGCATTGGTTCTATTTGTTTTAAATGTGGGTTACCAAAAGCAGATTTCATTCATTGTGTTTGGGAGTGCGTGGAACTTCAATGTTACTGGACGGCCGTTACAAGGCTATTGGAAAAAATCATGGACAGACCTATCACTCTTTCTTATAAGGCGTCTCTTTTAGGAATTATAGACAATACCACTTGCAACAAACACCATAAATTATTTCTTAGATTAGTATTCTTCTATGCATGGAAAAATTTGTTGTTAAAGTGGAAAATGTCTAAACCTCCTACAATTGCAGATGTGAAAACACTTATTAATCAGAATCTGCCTTTATATAGTCTCATGTATCAGGTGAGAGGTCATCCAGAGAAATTTGAAAAGGTATGGGGCAGATGGGTAAATGATAGTACTACAGTAATCCCTAATCTTGATATTACAACCAGTGTGTCAGACACATATTTATAGTTATTGCGTTACCTTCTAACATTCCACAGGTTCATGTGTTATAATAAGGTATATATAACTGGACTTTTCTAAAGGTGTATAGCATTAAACATATAATTTTTCCATTATGCAATGAGGTAGATATATCAAAAATGGGACATGACTTAAATGTATATGAATATTGTAATCTTCAACCCTGCGTGGTTTTTTCTTTTTGTTCCTTTGTGTTATATAGGGGATGGGGGGGGGAGGAAGGGGAATATTGTACGCTGTGTATAATTATGAAAAAAATTAATAAAAAAATCTCTTTAAAAAAAAAAGATGCAGGGCCGGTGCTACCATAGAGGCAAAGGGGGCAATTGCCCCAGGGCCACAGAACATGTAGGGGCTCTCAAGTTGTCTCCCCCATCTTAACTGTTGCTCCCTGAGGCCTCTGCAGAGTCTTTGGCAGAGTAGCATCTCATCTGTGCTGGCGGGCAGGTGAGACACTACACTGCCAAAGACTCTGCAGGGGCCTCAGGGAGCACAGGGAGGTGACTGGGAGAAAGCGTCCACAGGCGGCTCAGGGGCCCAGGATGGAAATTTGGCTGTAACAAAGATGCTGCTTTTTGGTTGAGGGTTGCCTGTTGGGGGGAGGGGGGGGGCTGGGCTTATTATGCCCTGGGGACCCATTGTTACTAGAATCGGCCATGCTATGATGAATCTACTTGAGGTCTTGCTATATTCTGCAAAATACGCACAACTAATCTGCATCCACACAGGTCTATATTCTTTGTTAAATATACTGTATAAGTAGGACATTCTTGTACCACCACTCATACTACATGCATTTACTCCCAGAATATATTTGGCAGTACCTGTGATAAACTTGTCATTGTATGCATATTCACTGCAATTCTTTGATTGGGCTATATTGCTGTGAATACTTCGCTGTAGGTATCTGGTAATATTGTACTTGGATAGATATCATAGCTCCCAACTTTCCCTCTTTTTGAAAGACAGTCCCTCTTTGGGAACTAAATCCCTCTGTCCTTCTTTCTCCCTCATTTGTCCCTCTTTCAGGACTGATATATAGATCTGTGTAAATATATGTATTTTTCTACTGAAAAATGTGTGTAATTGAAACTTTATTCCCATCCTTCAAAAATGGATATCTTATTTTCAAGATAATGTTAATATGAATAAATATGAATAATTAATATTCATGTTAATATGAAGGAAAATGAACCAGGATAGAAAGCAACAGTGTGGTTTGAATTGTAAAACAACATATATATATATATATATATATATATATATATATATATATATATATAAAAAATTTTGTGAGAACTTTGTATTATGCATGACTAAGGGTTTGTTGGGGGGGGGGGGTGATTAGGGGTGTGGCTTAACCTTCCTGGCGGTAACCCCAAACGTAGTTCGGGGTACGCCGCGCAGGAGGTTTTCTCAGGCCCTGCTGGGCCGATTTGCGTAAATTTTTTTTGCTGGACGCAGCTAGCACTTTGCTAGCTGCGCCAGCACACCGATCGCCGTCGCCCCGCGCTCGGTGACGTCATCCCGCCCTGTCGACATGGCGACGGGGGAAGCCCTCCAGGAAATCCTGTTCTTTGAACGGGATTTCCTGATCGCCTATCGCCGGAGGCAATCGAAGGAGCTGGGGGGATGCCGCTGAGCAGCAGCTATCATGTAGCGAGCCCTAGGCTCGCTACATGATGTAAAAAAAGAAAAAAAAAACGGCAGCGCTGCCCCCTGGCGGTTTTTAATATACCGCCAGGGAGGTTAAGTGTCCCTCTTTCTGATATCAAAAAGTTGGGAGGTATGACATATGTTTAATAAACTTGGTTTTGGTTTAAAAAAAAAAGTCTCCCCCGAAACAATCTGAAAGAAATTATAACCCTTAACTACTCTAGCTAAATCTAATAAAAGCTGGAGTTAGCCTTTATAGCTATTGGAGCACTTTCAATGTAAACAACATTCCTCAGTTAAAGGGATTGTATAACTTGATGAGCCTTAATCCTGAAAATGTGGCTGGACATAGTGATAACTGGCTAGATAAATATATATACTGTATATCTTCCAATTGTAGTTTCCATTTCTGTCTGTTTATCCACTATCTACTGTACAGAAGACAGAGGCATCACTATGGTTGGTGTCACTCGGTACGGAAATTCATGGTGTCACCCCTCTCTTACCGCTTGAACCTGTAACCTAACCAGGCTAAACAAAACCGATAATACTTTTTTCGTAGTATTGTTACTTGTTGAGAATGGGGTTGGAAAGGGATTATAGTGGACCCATTTGCTATAGGGGAGAGAGGAGTTGTGCAATAGCCTGGTCTATTAACATAGAAAAGCTTATTTTGTCAGCATTCAGGAAAGGTCAGTGCACAAAAAATAATAAAATCAATATTGTGTGATTTAGGACAACAAGTAGGTACAACCATATAATTAGCACAAGCGAAAAAAGAAGTTTTTGGGTATAAGGCGCCACATCAATTTTTGTCCAAAACACTATTTTTATTGCACAAAAAATTGGGACACATGTGTGCTATCGCACACCCGAGTAACCAGCATACATATAATTATCTAAAATTAATTACATTCACACTATTAAAAACCTGAGGTTGCCAACAGGGTCATTAGATGCATATCCATAATATCACAATAGGCTCACTAATCATGTGCACTTTTGGATTAGACTCCCTATTTTCCATAGATTGCGTATTGCCACACTGTCCACTTATGTGGCAAATATGCCTGATTAGCATGCAGTTAGTTGCTATGCAATTAGATAAGCTGCAAGGATATAAGCAGGATTCTTCATTGCTGATTAGGCCATGCATAGACGTGCAATGGCACATATACTTGCGATTTTGAAGCTGCAGTTAACAATTGTCACAGTCAAAGGGACAGTGCAAGCTTCCAGGATTAGATAAGCTTCTTTTCAATGGGCCCATTATGTCCTCATCGGTGTGCGTAGAGCACTGCGCAGGCTTGCCCTTTAACTGTGTGGTCTAGCTTGTATTTGTAGTCCACCAAGTGTGTGGCATACAAGATGAGTGAAGGAAGTTCCTCCCTGTGCATACAGGCCGCCGTACTCCAACTGCTCCGGCGTCTACTCGCACACTCTGTCAGGATCCAAGCCCCACGCTTTACTGCAGCAAAGTCCGCACGCTAACTCCAGCATACCAGGGAGCAGGATCGCATGGCCGGCCGGTGGCTCCTCCCACCTACGCGTTTCCCGTCATCAGACGTTTCATCAGGGCGTCTATATTAACATAGCCCTACTCCACTGTCCCTTAGCCTGGAGCTTGGTGTCACCCGCTCTGCAGGTGACACCCGATGCAGTCCGCACCTACCTCACCCCCCTAGTGACGCCATTGACAGAAGAACAAAGCCAAACATACCATTATTGTAAAACACATAGATGCGGAAGCTCTAATGGATTATTACTTCTTGTAATTAAACTGATAGATAAACTGTACACTGTAAGAATTCTGTTCTATTCATCTTTTTTTTTTGTTATATCATTTTAGGCAAGAAAAAAGCTTGAACACTTTCAGAAAATATTAAATGGCATAATGACGCCAGAGACTTCTAAGTCAATACTAAAACTGTTTGATAAGGAGTAAGTTTACTAAGATTTGTATTAGATCATACTTTTCGGGCGTGTATCACAAATACATAATTTAATAATTTGTATATATTCTATATATTGTGCTGTAACTATACCTAACCCTACTCTCACACAGTACCCTCCCTGTACCTATCCCTAACCCCTAGACCCCCCTGGTGGTGCCTAACCCTACCCCCCCCCCCTGATGGTGTATATTGTACTGTAACTATACCTAACCCTACTCTCATACAGGACCCTCCCTGTACCTATCCCTAACCCCTAAACCCCCCTGGTGGTGCCTAACCCTAACCACCCCCTGGTGGTGCCTAACCCTACCACCCCCCTGGTGGTGCCTAACCCTAACCACCCCCTTGGTGGTGCCTAACCCTAACCACCACCTTGGTGGTGCCTAACCCTAAGACCCCCCTGGTGGTGCCTAACCCTAAGACCCCCCTGGTTGTGCCTAACCCTAAGACCCCACTGGTGGTGCCTAACCCTAACCACCCCCTTGGTGGTGCCTAACCCTAACCACCACCTTGGTGGTGCCTAACCCTAAGACCCCCCTGGTGGTGCCTAACCCGAAGACCCCCTGGTGGTGCCTAACCCTAAATCTCCCCTGGTGGTGCCTAACCCTAACCATCCCCCTGGTGGTGCCTAACCCTAACCATCCCCCTGGTGGTGCCTAAACCTAACCATCCCTCTGGTGGTGCCTAACCCTAACCATTCCCACTGCACAAACACCCTTACACGCATATAAACTATAATATATTTAATCCTCTAAATACTTCACTATAAATAACATGAATAGAATAATTTATATATTTGTAATAAAATAAATAGCCTTAAAAATGTATATATTTGTGGTAAAATAAATATCCTTAAAATCACGTACACATTATTAATATTATAAATAGAAAAAGGTATATATATATATATATATATATATATATATATATATATATATATATATAATAGATAGCCTTACAATCACGCATTCAAAATCTTAAAATAACGGTAATATTAAAAGCGATATATTAAGTAAGTTAATAAAACTATAATTGATGCATTATAAGTGTAAAAAACAAAGTTAATACCATAAGCGATGTATTTGTAATAGAATAAGGTTGAAAACGATATTTAAGTATTATACGTATGAAAACGAATTATAAATAATAAAATAAGTGTAAACGATAATTTACTTGTTACAGCCCTGAAAGCGAAATTTAAAAACAAAAAAACAAGTAAAAGCTCCTATAAGCGAAATTTAAAAATAAAAAAATAAGTAAACCACACAGTTAAAACGAACTTGTAAACGATATTTGTAATAACCCTTACTCTGTGACCGAATAATTTTGTTAACACGATCCCTGCAACCGCTATTTCTCGGGCGCCCAATTTTCCTGTCGGGTGCCCAATAGCCGATATTTTGCATTGCAGTCTATGGCGGCGCCCTTTTTGTCCACTAGCCATATGCGCCCTTTTTTACTGCTCCCACTTTTAGGTACCATCCATTGAGGAACAGAAAATGTTTTTTTATTTTTCCAGGTACTTATCCGTTAGCCGGGCGCATCCTGTAAGTGGCAACAAAACTCCATTAGAGTTACATCTTTCCCTACTATCCATGGCGGCCTGGAGGGAGAATAGTAATTAGCGCCACCTGCCGGATGCGCCCGGCTAACTGATAAGTACCTTTTTCCAGTAGCTTATTTTGTGTTTGCATACACTAGTAGCTGGACTTTTAAGGCTCGTACACAGGTGCAACTTATATACGACCAACTGCACAACATGACGATCTACACAACTTTTTATTTACACAACAAGTACGTGTATACGTGCTGACCAACTACACAACCAGCTCGTTTAAATACTGTGCACGCACCATGTCAGCATTCAAAAAACAACAAGTTGTTCAAACAGTCGTGGTCAACCTGCACATTGCACAATAGTTGGTCAGTTGAACAACGCTGGTTGGATTGGGCAAACTGCCCATTATCAATTGGTAAGCTAGTCGTTTGCTGCCCATACACGCCCAACATTCGTCCAAAAAAATCACATGGGAACGATAGTTGGGTGAAAAAGTTGCACGTGTGTACAAGCCTTTAGCCCATTGCTTCAGGGTCATTTCACGTTGGCATGTTAAAGTAAAACTGTGCAATGTTATAGCAGAGCATGTCTTACATGCATTCAAAATACATTTTTACACTGAGATTTAGGGTTACTAAAAGAACAGAATAATTGTACCATTAATATAACCTCTCCCTAGCATGGATCCATAATTCTATGACTTTAAAGTAGAACTAAAGTCAATTAAAGAAAGCAGTCCAATTTGTAGCAGGGTTCCCGTGACCATTTTTAAAGTATTTTTTTTTTTTTAAATAAAGTGGCCTTTTCATTAAAATAGTAAATAATGGGCTATATTCACTAAACTAAATGGTTATCAAAATATCATGTGCAAAGTGATACGCATGATTAGTAGAGTGTTGTGCATTGCGTACTGCATTGCATTATGGTCTACTTATTGAGTGTAACACTTTATGCATGTTATTCTGATTACTATTGTTTGCTAGTTTACTAGTTTGCATTGTAAATGGAAACATTTTAAAACAATGCATTCATAAAGATGTGACTGGCACGTCAGTAGTGTCTAGTAGTTTTTCTGTGCGATATATAAATGCATCCTAATGTATTAAACATTATCAGTAATAATTATGAACAATTTCAAATCACTCATTCTTTTTAATATATATAGTATATATGTACAGTATATAGTATACAGAAGAACAGTGGAGGACAATAGGGTATTATCCATTTACATTATACAGTGAAAAAAAAATCAATATTATGGAGCTTTAAAATGTTCTTAAAGGACTACCGAAGTGACATGTGACATGATGAGATAGACATGTGTATGTACAGTGCCAAACACACAAATAACTAGGCTGTGTTCCCTTTTTTAAGTCTCTGCCTGAAAGAGTTAAACATCAGGTATGTAAGTGACAGTTTCAGACCGTGTCGGGACTGGGTCAGACTATAGCATAACCCTTAATGATAAGTAATTACAGCCATAAAACACTTACCTGTCAGTAAATTGCTTCTGAGAGCAGGAAAGAGATAAAAAGGGTGAATAATCAATAGATTTGAGCTCTAGCATACTTCAATGAAGGTGTCATTAAGCATAGACAATGAAACAGTAAAAACTTAAAAACTATATTCACAAATAAAATAAAGCTGTGGAGTATCTAAAAAAATATTTTTTTAGGAAGAGGAGGACAGATACAATTGTTTTTTTCATCAGTTTATTTTCACCTCTTATGTCCTAAGTAGAGGCCCTATTACAGTAGATCTTTCTTTGATTAAAATGGTTATAAACAAAGTAAAATGTATAATTAAGTCACAAACATAAGGGTTAAAAAAAAACCCACAAAGAATAGTAAGTAATACAGTATATAATAAGTAAGACGTGTATATAAAATGTGATTGAGTTATAGTGGAATAAAAAATATTGCCCTGTTCCTGATCCAGATTGCCAAACATTTTTTTAACTTAAATGATCTCTGAGCTTGAGGCTAGGTTCACAGTGATCAGCTGTATGATGTGCATATTAAAATGAGTGTGAACTGCAATAGGGAGTGGACATCATTTTTATCTTGGCCACGCCCACCACCAGAACAACTGTCACCCCTCCGCTCCCGTGCCTTCACGCTGTATGATTTATTTAATACAAAGACGGCATGCAGCGAGTTAGAATAACGCAATTCGTTACTGTGAATAACCCCATAGACTTGTATGCACAATGAGTTGACATGCAGAATTATTCTGTGGTGCTCGTCACGAGCTCGTGATCACAAGCAACTTGTGATAACGAGCCATTTTTGCCGATCCCGAGGTCATAATCGGCAATCGTGATTGGCTCTCGATCACGACTGTCGGTCACGAATGCACTTGTGATTGTATTCGTGACGAGCTTGTGATCGCTGTAGTCAGGGAAATGATGTTGTATGACATCGTTGGACCAATCAGAGGGCCCCCAGCTGAGGCCCTAGCAACCAATCAGAGAAGGGGAGCCTGGGCCTCCCCTCCTCTATATAAGGTGGCAGCCATCTTGAGGATCTTGTCCTTGCTTGTGACTCTGTGGTTCTGAGAGCATCTCCAGTGCTGCTGTCCGTCTGAGCAAGTGCTTTTCCACTATTTAAACCCAGTGTTTTTCATCCAAAATACATTTCCAACACATTTATTGCATTGCTTTATAGCTAGATAGTGATTTAATTGTGTTAGTGTAGTGTATTTACTGTATACAGTGCTAGGCTAGCTTAGCTGAGGTCTGTGCAGGCTAGGCCTGCTAGGTAGCCTAGTAGCCTGTAGGTAGGTTAGGGATTAGTTCTTGATTATTTATCAGTTACTGTGTTAGTTTAGTGTTAGACTTAGACTAGCATTAGCACACAGTCAGTCAGCAGCATCTGTCTCACAGTCTCACTGTGATTCTGCAGGTGCTGCCTTTGAGTGTGACAGTCAGACAGTCTTACTGTACCACTCACTTCACTGTCACTCTCCTTCTGTCACTGTAGTGTGTTCTGTTAATATAGTGTTAGTGTGTTCTGTCAGTTCAGTTTAAAGAGAAACTCCAACCAAAAATTGAACTTTATCCCAATCAGTAGCTGATACCCCCTTTTACATGAGAAATCTATTCCTTTTCACATACAGACCATCAGGGGCGCTGTATGACTTATATTGTGGTGAAACCCCTCCCACAAGAATCCCCTCCTACAAGAAAAGTTCAAACTTTTGGCAGTTTCTGTCTGTGAACCTTGTTGCATTGTGGAAAATAGCTGTTACAGCTGTTTCCAACTGCCAAAAACCATGCAGCAGCTACATCACCTGCCAACAGTAAAATGTTCACTGGAGTTCCTCTTTAAGTTAGCTTCTCTATGCTATTTGATTTGAAGATTGTAGCGCTTGATAATTAATATTTCACAATGGCAGCAATGAGTTAATATAGAATCCGTAACTATATACAAAAAATGTAAACAATAAAACTCATGCGCCTCTGCATATATGATTAATGCAATATTTATTAAAACCAATCAATTAATAAAATCTGCACACCATGAATCTGTACTCAGCCTCTTTCTAGTCACATACCTGGGCAACATCAAAGGACCCAGGAAAAATTGCCTAGATTTCTATGCTGCCAATTTACTTCATACATGCGTGCATTAAATATAAAATAAAATATAGAAGCAACCTCCCTTTCTCCTTTAATCTACTGTTCCTTAAATCTCCAGATTCTAAATAGCCAGCATTATAGATCTTTCTATGCAGCGTTATTGTTTCTCCACTCAGCAATACTTTGTACTTGCACTTAGCGTTTATCTGTCTTTCAGAAAGCGTATACTGACCGCTACACGTTTCACAGTACGGCAGGATTTATATAATGTTCCTCCCTAGTGAGTTTAATCACAAGTGAGTTTGATCACAAAGACTCTTCTGCTACTTCAGTAGCTGACTCACGGTTACCGCACTGATCGGCAGTCCATTCGCTCCAGAGAGAGGAGGGGGCAGAAGGAGTTCCCAGCTTATCCGGTATCTTTAGATGTATAGACCCGTTTGAGTCCCGGCCGGCGACTCACTGCTGGATCACTCCGATGTAGGCTACAAGGACTTCCGTCTTGGCGTACTTTGCAACACACTATATTGACAAAATGTCACGGAAAGAAACTGAATGGATATACACTCTGAACAGTGGAGTCCCGCTAGGATTGAACTCAGATATTGAGATTTATGCATTTTAAACGAGTTCGCTTATCAGAGACATAGCAACAAGTGATACGGAGAGAGGTGGGTGGAGTAACAGAGTATAAGAAGGTACACAGCCAATGGGAGTACGCCCTGAAGAAGGTAGGCGGAACCTACCGAAACGCGTTGGCTATTGGCTAAGAAGTGTGGTGACGTCACCCCCCGGACTCCGTGTGTTGCAAAGTACGCCAAGACGGAAGTCCTTGTAGCCTACATCGGAGTGATCCAGCAGTGAGTCGCCGGCCGGGACTCAAACGGGTCTATACATCTAAAGATACCGGATAAGCTGGGAACTCCTTCTGCCCCCTCCTCTCTCTGGAGCGAATGGACTGCCGATCAGTGCGGTAACCGTGAGTCAGCTACTGAAGTAGCAGAAGAGTCTTTGTGATCAAACTCACTTGTGATTAAACTCACTAGGGAGGAACATTATATAAATCCTGCCGTACTGTGAAACGTGTAGCGGTCAGTATACGCTTTCTGAAAGACAGATAAACGCTAAGTGCAAGTACAAAGTATTGCTGAGTGGAGAAACAATAACGCTGCATAGAAAGATCTATAATGCTGGCTATTTAGAATCTGGAGATTTGAGGAACAGTAGATTAAAGGAGAAAGGGAGGTTGCTTCTATATTTTATTTTATATTTAATGCACGCATGTATGAAGTAAATTGGCAGCATAGAAATCTAGGCAATTTTTCCTGGGTCCTTTGATGTTGCCCAGGTATGTGACTAGAAAGAGGCTGAGTACAGATTCATGGTGTGCAGATTTTATTAATTGATTGGTTTTAATAAATATTGCATTAATCATATATGCAGAGGAGCATGAGTTTTATTGTTTACATCTTTTATTGTTTACATCTCTATGCTATTTGGCTGTGAGCAATTGCTCATTTACTGTGAAAACAGTATGATTTTGCTATTTTACACCTGTACAACACATACAGTATATTGCATTGCTGTATAGTTGTCGTTTGATTGTGTTAGTCAGTGCAGTCAGTGTATACTGTATACAGTCACTTAGCTGAGGTGTGTGCAGGCTAGGCCTGCTAGCCAAGTAGCCTAATAGCCTGTAGGTAGGTTAGGGATTATTTTTTGATTATCTGAGTTACTGTTAGTTTATATAGTGTTGCACCACTAGCATTAGCAGTACTACAGTCAGGACTCAGCAGCATCTGTTTCTCACTGTGGCTCTGCAGCTGCTGCTTGTAGTGTGAATGTGTGACAGTCAGTCTTAGTGTCACTCACTGTCACTTTCTCTTCTTGTCACTAGTGTTCTGTTCATTACCAGAGTCAGTTCAGTTTAGTTTGTGACTGACTGACTAGACAGTTACTGTTATTTATTTTACTTTATTTCACTCTCTGTCACTGACCGCACGTGTATGTGTAGTGAAGTGAGCTAATCAGTCAGTAGTACATTAATGGTATTATAAATTTAAAAAAAAAAAAAACGTTTAAATTTGGTAAATTTTCAC
Source organism: Hyperolius riggenbachi (assembly GCF_040937935.1). Lineage (NCBI taxonomy): Eukaryota > Metazoa > Chordata > Amphibia > Anura > Hyperoliidae > Hyperolius > Hyperolius riggenbachi. Next base: position 104,521,652 of record NC_090646.1, on the reverse strand, counting down.
CAGTCACCTCACACATATTTAATGAAAAAACAAAACATTCAGGGTATCCCCCTTTCCATTTTTTTTTATTTTTCTTTATAAATTGTATTGTGTATTGAGCAATGTCTGCCAGGTGCAGAGGCAGCAGGAGATGCAGCACCACCACGGTTGCCACCGGCAGGTCTATGTCACCATGGACACTCCGAGCAGCTGGTTCGTGGCAGACCGTTACCTGTCCTTCACTCTGCACTGGGTCAGCTTAGTGGAAGGGGGTGAGGCATCAGCAGCAGCCCAGTGGGTGGTGCCACCCCGCGGGGTTAGGGGAGATGCAGCAGGCTCCTCTGATCCTGCTCTCTCCTCTGGCACACCTGCCAAATGCCCCCGCCTCAGCAGCAGCCTCAAGCCCCGCCACTGCCAAGCACTGCTGGAGATGACCAGCCTGGGGAAGAACAAGCTGACGGCAGCTAACGCCCTGGCCGCCCTCAGGGAGCAGGAGCAGAGGTGGCTGACCCCCAGAGGCCTCAGAGTCGGATTGGAGGTGTCTGACAATGGGGACAACCTGCTGGCTGCCATCAGCAGGGGACACTTGACCAACGTCCCCTGTTTGGCCCACGTCCTGAACCTGGTGATGCAGAGGTTCTTGCGCACCTAGCCGGGGATGGTAGATCTTCTGGAAGGGGCCCAGAAAATTGTTCGCCATTTTCGCCGCTCCGCCACTGCCTCAGCGATCCTGGCTGACCTGCAGTAGTGCGAGGGCCTGCCACCACACAGGCTCAACATCGATGTACCAACTCGCTGGAACTCCACCCTGGCGATGTTGGAGTGGCTGTGCCAGAACAGGAGTCACCCACTACATCGTTGAGGATAATGTCTCCGGCACCACATACCTCCAATTTATTCCAAACACAGATTGGGGGCAGATGCATCAGGTGTGCCTGGTGTTGTCTACCTTCCTGCAGGGAACCAACATGGTGAGTGGGGAATGGGCATCCCTCTGCGAGTGGGTGCCAATGGTTTGCCTGCTGGACAGGGCAATTTTTGATCTGCTGGAAGAGGGAGAGGCAGCCCTGACCGAGCTGGATCAACAGGCAGCTGCGCAGTTTACCTCTAAGGAAGAGGAGGACTTTGAGCTGTTGGAGGAGTTGGAGGTCCCTGACCTTGCTGTTGAGGGGGAACAGCAGAGCACAGCTGCAGTGGTGTGAGGGTGGAGAGGCCAGGGCGAGGGTCAGCGGGCACAAGAGGAGGACAGGCATGTTGTCTTAGGGGGGTGATGACGATGATGTGTCTGCTGTGGTGCACAGAGACCCCAGGGTGATCCAGATGTGGGAGAAGGAGGACATCTGGATCACCATGATCCTGGGCCTATGACTGAAGAGCAAACTGGGTCAGTTCCTGCTGCGTGGAGACCCAGAGCGTTGAAGAAGGGAGTTGTGGGCGGCCCTTGTTCACAGTCTGAAGGAAGCCTTCCTCCAGCCTTCCACCCCACCTGCCCCTGTTCAGCCAAGACAGCAGCCGGTGCCTGTGGCCAGCAGCAGCAGCAGGCACCCAGGAGATCTGCTGAGTCGGACTAGGCAACTCTACACGAGAGAGCTGCCTAGAGAGGAGGTGCCATCAGCAGCAGCATCCTTCTCTAGTCAGCACCAGCGTATGACCCGCATGGTGGCAGACTACATGGGGTCCTTAAGTGGGTTCGATACCGAGGCCCCCGTGGACTCCATGGAGTACTGGGTCAAGAGGCTGGAGATCTGGAGGGAGATAACGCAATACGCCCTGAAAGGCCTGTCCTGTCTCCCTTCCAGCGTCCTGTCGGAGAGATGCTTCAGTTTGGCCGGTGGCGTGGTCACAGAGTCACCTTCCTCAAGTGGACAGACTCACCTTCCTCAAGATGAACCAGGCTTGGGTTGAAGGCGATTTCCTGGCCCCTGCTGTTGGCGAGAGGAGGACATGAGGTGGCTGGGAATAGTGGTATGGCAGACCAACCGTCAACAGCACAACCTCCTGCAAATTAAATTAGGCCTGGTTCTTCTTATTTTTGCTGTGGTACCACCGCTAGGTGTCATACTGTAATACTGCTGCTGCCACACGCTACTCCTTCTGGTGCTGCATGTACCTCCT